>NC_044032.1:118996924-119088590 GCF_901765095.1 Microcaecilia unicolor
CATTTGGTCAGACAGTACTACAGGATTGTTTGGAATCTAGAATCCAACTCCACCCTCTTAGGCTCAATTTTTATTTATCCCAGGCTGCACCTTCCTAACCAATTTGTGTATAGTCTAGTTAATTGACTTTCAGTCCTCGGTATGTCGAGTCCCTATTATCCTAGAGTTGTTTTCAGTGAGCCTGGTAGCTAAGGAGTCCCACATGTGAGAATACTTTTGGCCTGCTTGTCCTCGGAGAAAGCAATGTCACTTACCTGTAGCAGATGTTCTCTGAGGCTTACACACCCTCCCATCTCCCCAAGGAGTGTATTCCTTCAGATATGTCATTTTACTGGGGCACGTGCACTTGCACATCAGGTGAGAATGCACCTGAGCATGCGCAATGAGGCACTATCAGAACTTTCATAAGCTATATGCGCTAGGCTGCATCCGCACTGGGTTCCGTCAGATGACATCACCCACATGTGAGAATACTTCGTTTGCTGTCCTCAGAGAACACCTGCTACAGGTAAGTAGCTTCCAATTTAAGTAGTTTGGTAAAAATGTATCGCTTACAGCTTGTTTGTACCTTGTATCAAAATTCTTTTATTAGGGCTATATAGGACATAGAGAATTGAAATATAATGATCCTTAATCAGTTCATTCAGATTTGGAACTGTGATAGTGGAAGGCAAGTTAAGAAGATATCAGACTTCCATTCTACAGTAAAGGTATTCATATGAGAGCAGTATCTGGTGTGTGGCTCTACATTGGTAACAAAATTATTCAGTGGATTTTAAAATAACAGTTTCATGTTTCAAAATATTTCATTTGTGTTTTGTCCCTGTTTTCCTGTCTTTCATTCTCTGATTCTGCCATATCGCAGCTGTTCTACTACATTGGAGTTATTGTCACTTTCCTTTTATTGTCTTTAAAAGGGGAGGTTTGAGGTGATGGGTGTAGAGTAAAATCTTTGTGGACCTAGTATTTTCCTTTGAAAGCTTTAATGTATAAGATTATAGGTACTGGTGCTACCCATTATAGGTAAGGGTGCCAGCTGTTGACCTATGTAGATCAAAAGCTTGCATACCTTATAAATGTCAGACTTCTCATTAAGTGCTAACTAAAGGGTCAATGCAGAACTTTCCACATGGCTTCTAACATGAGCTTTCTGCAAAAATTATTGCCAAGGTAAAGCAATCAATGTGTAGGAAAATTGAAGTCACAAGGTCAAGGCCCCTTTTCACTGGTAGTCTATTGGATCCTCCTCTTACCCCCAAACCAAACCAATCCGACCCCACCCCCCGCAAAACAAACAAACAAAAAAAACGTCAACACACCTGACATAAAAAGAAAATGAACTGGTAGTCTTCTGGCCCCTCATAAGAACATAAGTGTTGCCATACTGGGACAGAACCAAAGGTCCATCAAGCCAGGTATCCTGTTTCAAACAGTGGCCAATCCAGGTTACAAGTACCTGGCTAGATCCCAAATCATTACAATACATTTTATGCTGCTTATCATAAGCAGTAGGTTTTCCCCAAGTCCATCTTAATAATGGCTTATGGACTTTTCTTTTAGGAAGCTATCCAAACCTTTTTTTAAACTCCACTAAGCTAACTGCTTTTACTACATTCTTTGGCAAAGAATTCCAGAGTTTATTCACATGTTGAGTGAAGAAATATTTTCTCTGATTCGTTTTAAATTTACTATTTTGTAGCTTCATTGCATGCCCTTGTCCTTATATTTTCGGAAAGAGTAAACAAGTGATTCACATCTACCCATTCCACTCCACTCATTATTTTATAGACCTATATCGTATCTCCCCTTAGCCATCTTTTCTCCAAGCTGAAGAGCAATAGCCACTTTAACCTTTCCTCATAGGGATGTCGTCCCATCCCCTTTATCATTTTCGTCGCCCTTCTCTGTACCTTTTCTAATGTCACTATTATCCATATTTTCAAAGCACTTAGCCTTCCAAAGTTCCATAGGTTTCTATGGAACTTTGGAAGGCTAAGTGCTTTGAAAATATGCCTCTATATCTTTTTTTGAGGTGTGGGGACCAGAATTGCACACAGTATTTGAGATGCAGTTGCACCATGGAGCAACACAAAGGCATTATAACATCCTCATTTTTGTTTTTCTCCGAGGACAAGCAGGCTGCTTGTTCTCACTGATGGGTGACGTCCACGGCAGCCCCTCCAATCGGAATCTTCACTAGCAAAGTCCTTTGCTAGCCCTCGCGCGCCCGCGCGCACCGCGCATGCGCGGCCGTCTTCCCCGCCCGAAACCGGCTCGAGCCGGCCAGTCTTCTTTCGTCCGCACTCGGTACGGTAGTGTTTTCGCCGTGTCGAGCCCCGGAAAGTCGACCTCGCGCGTCCTTTTTTGACGTGTTTTTTCTTCGGAAAATCTTTAAAAACTGTTTGGGAAGTGCTCCGGAAGCCCTCTCGGGTTTCGTTTGCCCCTTCCCGTATTTTCAGATTTTGCCCCGGTAAGTTTTCTTTCGTCGTCGGTGGTAGGCCTCTTTTCGGCCTCGGTCGAGATTTTTCTCCCTTAAAGTTTTAGTGCTCCACTTTCGTCATTCGGATTTTGATTTCGCCGGCGTGATTTTTCCGCCCATGACATCGAAGCCTTCCAGCGGCTTCAAGAAGTGCACCCAGTGCGCCCGGGTAATCTCGCTCACTGATAGGCACTCGTCGTGTCTTCAGTGTCTGGGGGCCGAGCACCGTCCTCAGAACTGTAGTCTGTGTTCCCTGTTACAAAGGCGGACTCAGGTAGCGAGATTGGCCCAGTGGAACGTTTTGTTCTCGGGCTCTTCGTCGGCATCGGCACCGGGGGGCATCGAGTGCATCGACGTCGTCAGCGTCCAGACCTTCTTCCTCGGCTGCTAGTGTATCGGGTGCATCGAGGCATCGAGTCTCTGCATCGGCGCTGAGGCATCGGGCGACTGCATCGACGTCGGTGGTACCGGGACCTCGTCTGCTGATGTCGTCGGACGGTGGTGCATCGTCTGGAGTGCAGGTGAGGGCTGTCCATTCCCCTGCTGGTGGCGGTGAGCCTTCGGGTGGGTCTCCCCCTACCCTGAGGGCTCCTTGCGGTACAGCCCCCCCGAGATCGACCTCCTTCGGCCTCGGCCCCGAGGAAGCATCAACACCGGTCTCCTCCCGCGTCGGCACCGAGAGCTCTGGGTCGCCGAGGGAGTCGGCACCCAGAGGCATCGGCACCGAGAGGACCGCTCACCCTCTGTTCAGGAGGTGTCGATGCGCTCCACTCTGGACAGCCCGGAACGCCTCCACGCCCGGAACAGGTTCTGACGTCGACGCCTGCATCGACCTCTCTGCCTTTCTCTGCAGCCGCCTCTGAACGAGAGCCTCGGGCCGTTCTCCCAGAGATCCTGGGAGAGCTGTTGCGCCCTACCCCCTCCGGTACCGGCGGTTGCTTGCGCCTCCCGGGTACCGTCGAGCGCGGGCGCCGGCTGGCCCATCGCCCGGGGGTGAGGTCCCCGACGTCGGTACCGCGTGCTGTGCGGTGCCGACTGCGGCCACCTCCCAGGAGGGCTCCCCCGACTACGTCGGCGGAGGGAGCTTCGCCGATGCGGGCGAGGGAGTCTACCTCTCGACGCCCCCATCGTGGACGTGGCTCCACGGGTCGAGTCGGGACGGTTGCAGACACAGGTCTGTGAACTTGTGTCTGACACCGAGGGTGAGGCCTCGTGGGAAGAGGAAGAAGACCCCAGATATTTCTCTGACGAGGAGGTCTGAGGGTCTTCCTTCCGAATCCCACTCCCTCTCCTGAAAGACAGCTTTCTCCTCCTGAGAGTCTGTCTTTCGCTTCCTTTGTCCGGGAGATGTCTACGGCCATCCCCTTCCCGGTGGTTGTGGAGGACGAGCCCAGGGCTGAAATGTTTGAGCTCCTGGACTATCCTTCTCCACCTAAGGAAGCGTCCACTGTTCCCTTGCACCATGTCCTAAAAAAAAAGACATTGCTTGCGAACTGGACCAAGCCACTAAGTAATCCCCACATTCCCAAGAAGATCGAGTCCCAGTACCGGATCCATGGGGACCCAGAGCTGATACGCACCCAGTTGCCTCATGACTCTGGAGTTGTGGATCTGGCCCTAAAGAAGGCTAAGAGTTCTAGGGAGCATGCTTCGGCGCCCCCCGGGCAAAGGACTCTAGAACCTTAGACTCCTTTGGGAGGAAGGCCTACCATTCTTCTATGCTCGTGGCCAAAATCCAGTCTTACCAAGCTCTACACGAGCATACCATGCGGAACATGGTGTAGCAGTTGGCGGGGCTTGGTTGATGCGCTCCCCCCTGAGCAAGCCAAGCCTTTTCAGGAGGTGGTCAGGCAGCTGAAGGCGTGCAGAAAATTCCTGGCCAGAGGGGTGTATGACACCTTTGATGTTGCGTCCAGGGCCGCTGCTCAAGGTGTGGTGATGCGCAGGCTCTCATGGCTGCGTGCCTCCGACCTGGAGAATAGACTCCAAGCGGGATTGCGGACTCGCCTTGCCGTGCGGACAATATTTTTGGAGAGAAGGTCGAGCAGGTGGTAGAGCATCTCCACCAGCGGGATACCGCATTCGACAAGTTCTCCCGCCGGCAGCTTCAGCATCTACCTCCACAGGTAGAAGATTTTTCGGGGGAAGGAAGACTGGTCCCTACTTTTCTGGCAAGCGTAGGTACAATCCTCCTTCTCGACAGCCTGTGGCCCAGGCTAAGCCCCAGCGCGCTCGCTCTCGTCAGCAGCGTGCGACTCAGCAAGGCCCCTCGGCTCCCCAGCAAAAGCAAGGGACGGGCTTTTGACTGGCTCCAGCAGAGCATAGCCGACATCCAAGTGTCAGTGCCGGGCGGACCTGCCGGTCGGGGGGAGATTGAAAGTTTTTCACCAAAGGTGGCCTCTCATAACCTCCGATCAGTGGGTTCTCCAAATAGTCCGGCAGGATACACCCTCAATTTGGCCTCAAAACCTCCAAATTGTCCACCGGGAGCTCAGTCTTACAGCTTCCAGCACAAGCAGGTACTTGCAGAGGAACTCTCCGCCCTTCTCAGCGCCAATGCGGTCGAGCCCGTGCCATCCGGGCAAGAAGGGCTGGGATTCTATTCCAGGTACTTCCTTGTGGAAAAGAAAACAGGGGGGATGCGTCCCATCCTAGACCTAAGGGCCCTGAACAAATATCTGGTCAAAGAAAAAGTTCAGGATGCTTTCCCTGGGCACCCTACTTCCCATGATTCAGGAAAACGATTGGCTATGCTCTCTGACTTGAAGGATGCCTACACACACATCCCGATACTGCCAGCTCACAGACAGTATCTGCGATTTCAGCTGGGCACACGTCACTTCCAGTACTGTGTGCTACCTTTGGGCTCGCCTCTGCGCCCAGGGTGTTCACAAAGTGCTTGGCTGTAGTAGCAGCGGCACTTCGCAGGCTGGGGGTGCACGTGTTCCCCATATCTCGACGATTGGCTGGTGAAGAACACATCCGAGGCAGGAGCCCTGCAGTCCATGCAGATGACTATTCGCCTCCTGGAGCTACTGGGGTTTGTGATAAATTATCCAAAGTCCCATCTGCTCCCAGTGCAGAGACTCGAATTCATAGGAGCTCTGCTGGATTCTCGGACGGCTCGCACCTATCTCCCAGAGGCGAGGGCCAACAACTTGTTGTCCCTCGTCTCGCGGGTACGAGCGTCCCAGCAGATCACAGCTCGGCAGATGTTGAGATTGCTGGGCCATATGGCCTTCACAGTTCATGTGACTCCCATGGCCCGCCTTCACATGAGATCTGCTCAATGGACCCTAGCTTCCCAGTGGTTTCAGGCTGCTGGGGATCTAGAAGACGTGATCCACCTGTCCACGAGTTTTCTCAAATCCCTGTATTGGTGGACGATTTGGTCCAATTTGACTCTGGGACGTCCTTTCCAAATTCCTCAGCCACAAAAAGTGCTGACCACGGATGCGTCTCTCCTGGGCTGGGAGCTCATGTCGATGGGCTTCACACCAAGGAAGCTGGTCCCTCCAGGAACGCGATCTACAGATCAATCTCCTGGAGTTGCGAGCGATCTGGAACGCTCTGAAGGCTTTCAGATGATCGGCTGTCCCACCAAATTATCCAATTCAGACAGACAACCAGGTTGCCATGTACTACGTCAACAAGCAGGGGGGCACCCGGATCTCGCCCCCTGTGTCAGGAAGCCGTCAGCATGTGGCTCTGGGCTCGCCGTCACGGCATGGTGCTCCAAGCCACATATCTGGCAGGCGTAAACAACAGTCTGACCGACAGACTGAGCAGGATTATGCAACCTCACGAGTGGTCGCTCAACTCCCGAGTGGTGCGCCAGATCTTCCAAGCGTGGGGCACCCCCTTGGTGGATCTCTTCGCATCTCGAGCAAACCACAAAGTCCCTCAGTTCTGTTCCAGGCTTCAAGCCCACGGCAGACTGGCATCGGATGCCTTCCTCCTGGATTGGGGGGAGGGCCTGCTGTATGCTTATCCTCCCATTCCTCTGGTGGGGAAGACTTTGTTGAACTCAAGCAAGACCGAGGCACCATGATTCTGATTGCTCCTTTTTGGCGCGTCAGATCTGGTTCCCTCTTCTTCTGGAGTTATCCTCCGAAGAACCGTGGAGATTGGAGTGTTTTCCGACCCTCATCACGCAGGACGAAGGGGCTCTTCTGCATCCCAGCCTCCGGTCCCTGGCTCTCACGGCCTGGATGTTGAGAGCGTAGACTTTGCCTCTTTGGGTCTGTCAGAGGGTGTCTCCCGCATCTTGCTTGCTTCCAGGAAAGAGTCCACTAAGAGGAGTTACTTCTTTTTATGGAGGAGGTTTGCCGTATGGTGTGACAGCAAGGCCCTAGATCCTCGCTCTTGTCCTACACAGACCCTGCTTGAATACCTTCTGCACTTGTCTGAGTCTGGTCTCAAGACCAACTCTGTAAGGGTTCACCTTAGCGCAATCAGTGCATACCATTACCGTGTGGAAGGTAAGCCGATCTCAGGACAGCCTTTAGTTGTTCGCTTCTTGAGAGGTTTGCTTTTGTCAAAGCCCCCTGTCAAGCCTCCTACAGTGTCATGGGATCTCAATGTCGTTCTCACCCAGCTGATGAAACCTCCCTTTGAGCCACTGAATTCCTGCCATCTGAAGTACTTGACCTGGAAGGTCATTTCTTTGGTGGCAGTTACTTCAGCTCGTAGAGTCAGTGAGCTTCAGGCCCTGGTAGCCCAGGCCCCTTACACAAAATTTCATCATAACAGAGTAGTCCTCCGCACTCACCCTAAGTTCTTGCCAAAGGTTGTGTCGGAGTTCCATCTGAACCAGTCAATTGTCTTGCCAACATTCTTTCCCCATCCTCATCTCTGCCCTGCTGAACGTCAGCTGCACACATTGGACTGCAAGAGAGCATTGGCCTTCTATCTGGAGCGGACACAGCCCAACAGACAGTCCGCCCAATTGTTTGTTTCTTTTGATCCCAATAGGAGGGGAGTGGCTGTGGGGAAACGCACCATATCCAATTGGCTAGCAGATTGCATTTCCTTCACTTATGCCCAGGCGGGGCTGGCTCTTGAGGGTCATGTCACGGCTCATAATGTTAGAGCCATGGCTGCGTCGGTAGCCCACTTGAAGTCAGCCTCCATTGAAGAAATTTGCAAAGCTGCGATGTGGTCATCTGTCCACACATTCACATCTCATTACTGCCTGCAGCAGGATTCCCGACGCGACAGTCGGTTCGGGCAGTCAGTTCTTCAGAACCTGTTTGGGCTTTAGGATCCAACTCCACCCCCCGAGGGCCCTGTTTGTTCTGTTCCAGGCTACACTCTCAGTTAGTTGGTAATTTTTTAGGTCAATCTCAGTTATGTCCTCGCCGTTGCGAGGCCCAATTGACCGTGGTTGTTGTTTTGAGTGAGCCTGGGGGCTAGGGATACCCCATCAGTGAGAACAAGCAGCCTGCTTGTCCTCGGAGAAAGCGAATGCTACATACCTGTAGAGGTATTCTCCGAGGACAGCAGGCTGATTGTTCTCACAAACCCGCCCGCCTCCCCTTGGAGTTGTGTCTTCCCTTGTATCTCTTTTGCTACATATGAGACTGGCCGGCTCGAGCCGGTTTCGGGCGGGAAGACGGCCGCGCATGCGCGGTGCGCGCGGGCGCGCGAGGGCTAGCAAAGGACTTTGCTAGTGAAGATTCCGATTGGAGGGGCTGCCGTGGACGTCACCCATCAGTGAGAACAATCAGCCTGATGTCCTCGGAGAATACCTTCTACAGGTATGTAGCATTCGCTTTCCATTCCTTTCCTAATAATACCTAACATTCTATTTGCTTTCTTAGCCGCTGCTGCTGCTGCACACTAAGCTGAGATTTCAACGTATCATCGACGATGATACCTAGATCCCTTTCCTGGTCAGTGACTCCTAATATGGGACCTTACATCACATAACTATAGTTCAAGTTCCTCTTTCCACATGTAAACATAGTAAACATAGTAGATGACGGCAGAAAAAGACCTGCACATGCATCACTTTGCACTTCCGCACATAAAACGGTCATCTGCCATTTGGACGCCCAGTCTGTAAGGTCCTCTTGTAATTTTTCACAATCCTCTTCTGATTTGACAACTTTGAATAACCCTCCCCCTGATCTGCCTCTCCTCGCCTTGCCAGGTATAAAACCATTTCTTGGGTGTCTAGCGGCACCCTCCAGACCCCCCCCCCCCCCACCCCCCGGCATACCTTCAAAAGCCAGTAGCAAGGCCCAGTAGCTCCTGTCTCAGCACCACCATCTTGGAAAATGGTGAATTCTGACTCCATCCGCTTCTAGGATGAATCGCATGAGGTCAGTCTGCCAAATAAGTGATTTACAAATGGAAAGTTAGATAATTTATAAACTTGCTATCTAGCAGGTTCATTAACTGCTGTTGTCGGTTCCCCCTCAGGTTCATTTATCAAAAATTGAATAGGAAGTTTTTTATACCAATGATTGAATGTGACGATATCAGAAAAAAGTGGGGTGCTTACGAACATTCTGAGGCTTTTTTCCTCTCACAAAATTTTCAGCTGATCTCATGAGAAGTTAACCCATACTCATCATTAACTGCTATTCTTGGTTTTGTAAAGCCTTAAAATCTGTGCTGTTTAAAACACATGTATCTTCACAGTCCTATAAATTGACCCCCAAATACAACTAGTTAAATAAGCTATTTAAAAGAACTGGACCCTAATTAAAAGAACTGGACCCTACATTCCTATGCCACACTACTGCTATTGCTTAAAATGTCTCTATTCAGTAAACGATGTATGACCTTACTGTGCAACCACCCACTACCTCAGTGTACCACCATTGTACTACATAACAATGTTTTTACTACACTATGTTTTTCCTTACAATGTTGTTGTTCCAGTGCACTATCAGTGCCCTATGTAACGTTTTTTTACCATACTATGTAATTGTTATCCTAGTGTCACTGATTCTCTTTGTAATGTAATCTGCTTCGATGCTTTCGAGGTGTGAGCGGAATATATTTCCTTGGTAAAGTAAAGTAAACACTGCTACAGATTTGTTTTCGGAGTTTTTATTATCTCTGAGAGTGAGTACCAGTCCTCCATTCCTCCTGGTTGTGGGTTGTAAAATCCTCACTTGACCACAGGATTATAGATTCAGATTTAGGATCCCCTGGAGCTTCCCCACAAACCTTCATGAAAAGAAGCATAAACAGTATCAAAGTAAAAAGATCACTGAATAATTATGGAGTAAGGTTTATGCCCACCTGAACCTGTTGTGAACCCAGTAGCATATCTTAATTGCTGGATTAATTCATTGGGCCTAGTTAGGGAGGTATCAAGCTGATTTGGAATATACAGTTAGTCTCCACGATAACGTCTTGTAAGTCTTGATATGATCCTTGCATCACTCTCTGTCTTCCTTAGATTGCAGCTTTCTCATTAGTCTAGTTGATGTTTCTGTTTTAATAAATTCAATCCTGGATGAAACCAGGGGTTATTAAAATCTATCCATAACTTTTAGGGACCCTTTTACTTACCTGCAGTAAGCACTAACACATGCTTACTGCAGCAGAAAATGGCATCTTAAGGTAATTTTGCCATATGCACGTGCTACCCATGTGCTAAAAAATAATTATTTTTGGGCGCAGGGTGTGTGTTGTGGGCGGGGAGTGGGTGTGTCTATGCAAATTGGGCATGGGGTGTGTTTTGGGGCGGGGAGTAGGTGTGTCTATGCAAATTGGTTAGCACATCGGCATTGCTGCACAGTAACTGATTAGCGTAGGTTTAGCACATGAGTCCCTACTGCCTACAAAATAGGTAGCAGTAGGGGCACACACACTAATGGGAAAATTAGCCTGTAGCCATTAATGGAATATTCTGAAAATCAGCCATTGTACCTCTATGCTAAAAATGGCCTTAGTTCGCAGGAAAGAACCCACATGAGGACACGCTAAGGCCATTTTTTGCCACAGATTAGTAAAAGGGCTCCTTAATTTCTTAACTGGTGCAATAACTAGGGTTACCATATTTTGTCCTCTCAAAAAGAGGACATGTCCCGCCCCCTGCCCCGCCCACACCCCACCCCTTTCACATCCTCACCCCGCCCCCTGTTACAAAGTCCCCTGCCCTCCCCCTCCCCTCCCCTTACTTACTATCTACTGCCCTGGTGGTCTAGTGACCTCTTCGGGGCAGGAAAGAGCCCCCTCTTTCCTGCCAGGAGCTCTGTCCTTGCCCTGCATCCTGTTGCTGTGACAGTCTCGGGATTCAAAATGGCCGCTGACAGTTGAAGTCTCACGAGGCTGCTTCAACTCTCGGCGGCCATTTTGAATCTCGAGACCGTCACAGCAACAGGATGCAGGTCAAGGGCAGCGCTCCGGGCAGGAAAGAGGGGGCTCTTTCCTGCCCCGAAGAGGTCACTAGATCACCAGGGCAGTAGATAGTAAGTAAGGGAAGGCTAGGATAGGCCCGCCTGCCCGTTTGTCCAGAAATCCGGACAAACGGGCGGACTGGCAAAACCCGTCCGGACGCCCGGACATGTCCTCAAAAAGAGGACATGTCCGGGTAAATCCGGACATATGGTAACCCTAGCAATAACTTCCAGTGTTTCAGTAAAACAGCTATTCCATAGCTGAACTAATTTATCTAAAGAAGAATCTCTGAAATCTGGACCAAACAGTACATTTTTAGTTTTGCATTTCTTTCTCTCTAGTGTTTGACTGTTCTTCAAAGACTGGACTTATGGTTGTCTGGTGGGAGTGAGCTGCGTATGTGGAACAGGAAGTTAGAACTTGTCTCTGAAACCAGTCACTTTACAGATTCAGGTAAGTGTAAATGTAATTGACTGTCTCAGTTACGATCCTAGTTCTTAGAAATGATCTTTAGAATTAATATTACAATATCTACTTAAATATTTTAAACCTGTGATTCTTTGTTTAATTAAAGAGTGCCTTATGTGATAGAGTGACCCATAGTGGTGCATTGCAACACATAGACAGGAATCAGGTGCCGCCATTTTGAATCATGTTGACGCCTGAGGTAGGAGTGAGTGGGCATCACTCCTACCTGTCTGAGGAGATATCTGAGAAGATAGGAGGGTACGCCAGACTACCAGTGATACTTTTTTTGTTTTTAATGTCAGGGTCATGGTGGAGTGTTTCATGGCTGCTAGGCCACCAGGTATTGTTGAGGTGAGGGGTGGTTGAGGTGGTTAACTCTTTGTCTAGGGGGAGGGAGTTATCAGCTTGGCTACCTTTGGGTCTGGTTATGTTGGGGTTGGGGTGGGTTGGCAATCAGATCAAGTCAAGTTGGGGATAGGGGACTGATGCAGAAAATTACCAGGCAGTCAGTCATGGGTCCCTTATGCTGCCTCAGACCTTTTAATGTTATACTGGTGTGGTACACATCAGCTTACAGCTTTACCCTATGGCTTACTAAAAAGCCTCCTTACCATCAATTTTAATATACACAAGTCAGCTTCATTGCTGGGACCCTTCTTGCATCCCATAGCGAACATATAGACTGGTTAGCCGTACATTGCTTTTATGTGAGGTCCACCACAGTGCCCCCTAGGGTGCCCCACTGCTCTGCTGGGATGTCTGTGGTGCCAATCTACTAAAAATGTTGATCCACACCAGACGTCTCAATGGCTTGTTTTTGTGCGTTTTTCCCTTGGACATTTTTTTTAATGGTCACAAAAGTAAAACATACTGAGCACAAAAAATATACATATTTTCTAGGAAATGACCATTTTTGAAACAAAAAGATAAGACATTTTTCTGATTTGAAAATGGCCATGTTCAGGACTTGATTTTTGGATGTTTTCAACAAAATGTCCAAAATCGGATTTAGACATATTGAAGATGCCCCTTCACACCTACATTATATTATTATTTATTGGGATTTATTTACTGCCTTTTTGAAGAAATTCATCCAAGGCAGTGTACAGCAAGGGTAACCTGGACATAGGCAATCAAGAATTACTGCAGTAAAAATATTCAGAATTCGTACATGGAGTCAGGAAAGATGCAAAATGATAGTAGATCTCTTAGGTATGTTCAAGGCAACCCATACCACTTGCTCACATTGAATCTCAGTGGCTTTTATTTTGTCCCTACCCTATAAAACTCATCATTCCCCCTTTTTATCTTGTCCATTCTGAAAAGAGTATAAGTATATTCAGCTCCCAGTGATTATCACTGAATTATGATTCACTGGTTACAATCACATTGGTGTCTTTCTTACAATAGTGGCTTCTAGGTGATTGATTTTATAAGGCTATAATCAGTTTTTACACATCATTTTCAAAGTTATCCTTTTCTTTCTCGTTTCTTATCATTTCCTCTTAGGATTATCATCAACCCCCTAGAACTACAAAAACAGTCATATTTTAAACACCTTCTGATTTGCTACTGCTTTAGTGTATCCATATGGAGAGGTACTGGCAGATAGATACGCTAAAGCAGTAGAAATCAGAAGGTATTTCAAATATAATACCTGGAATTTTGACAGCTTTTGTAGTTCTAGGGGGATTTATTTATTTATTTATTGCTTGCATTTGTATCCCGCATTTTCCCACCCATTTGCAAGCTCAATGTGGCTTACATTGTTCCGTCATGACAATCGCCACTTCCGGAATGAGAGATACAGTGGTATTACAGTAAAGATCTTAATTGATATAGTAGATTGAGCAGTCAGGTATAAGGAGTATTAAAGTGAGGATGATAAAATAAGGGTTCTGAACAAGTGAATAAGGGTTAGGAGTTAAAAGCAACATTAAAAAGGTGGGCTTTTAGCTTGGATTTGAAGACAGCCAGAGATGGAGCTTGACGTACCGGCTCAGGAAGTCTATTCCAGGCATATGGTGCAGCAAGATAAAAGGAACGGAGCCTGGAGTTGGCAGTGGAGGAGAAGGTTGCAGGTAAGAGAGATTTACACAGTGAACGGAGTGATATTCCTAGGAGGAAACGATAAGAAGCATTTGTATATAAGTGGCACTTACGTCTAGGCACCAATTTATAGTATTACTTCCTTAGTGTCCTAGTTGCAGAGATATGGGGCAGTAACACAAGAAAGCGTGTGTTAAGCTTAGAGGATTCTTGGTGATAGAGATGCAAGGGCTAAATTCAGAATCCCAGTAAGGTCTGCAGTATAGCAATAAGAAGACGAATAGCAGCCAAAATGGTCATTGTAGTTATAATTTGGCATCATGTTCTCTCTTTCTGTATATATTATGTTCTTAGTGGCTTATTCAACTCTATTATTTTTTTCTAAAGAAAACAGATTTAGGTTTTCATTTTTATCATTTTTGTTTTGAAGGTATCAGCAATTTGATTGAATTACCTAAAAACTGCATAGCAGCAGCCATAGGCAAAGATCTAAGTGAGTATTTTCACTCTTACCATGCTGCAGTCCTGATATTTAACCTGCCACTTTGGCTATAAATTGTGTGATTAGGACGCAAACTGTGGTTATGTACTAATGGTTATATATTTCCAGCTTTATACATTAGGAATTTTATATAATGAAGGAAAAATGTGTCTTTCATATATAGTATTTTACTAAAATAAAAAGCATTAACACATTTTTTTTTTTAAATCTGTGGGACGCTGAAAGGTAGTTTGTTATTCATGGTGCCATGTAAACTATAAAAATCAGCATTGTTCATTACAGCAGAAGTTCATAGCCTCATTGTCCACCAGCTTTTACACTACACACACATACAGATTGCTCATGAGTCTATGATTTAACTAGTACTAACTGAATGGAGAGTGAATTGCTTAGTAGTTGGCCATGTTGGAAGAACTGAGGCTTAAAATTTGCTTTGGTTCCTAACTCAACAGGTAGCAATGAACTGGAAAGATTTGACCCAGAGGTTATATGTAATATGAGCCATAAATTGTTCATAAAAACTCTAAACACAGTTTATTTATTTTGCACAGTGAAATCTCAGGTTACTAGGGTAAGCAGACACCTTGACTAATAAGTTCTTGTTTGTGAAGCATTTTGTTTCAGAATGTGGGATTCCTATGCATTTATATCATTCATAGTAGTTGGTAACCCTAATTGTAACTTCTGGTTTGTAATCATTTTGGGTACATCAATGGTCTGAGCTCTCTACTTTACATCCACTAAATGTGTTGAGTCAACCCGATACACAAATATACTGGATCACCAGAAGTAGTCTAACAAATTAGCCCTGCCATTTCTTTAGTATTTCTCATCCTATTGATAGATGTAGGCATGAAATTTCTGATCTGACTGCATTTTCATAAAAGAATTTACAGTTGTCAGACTTGATCACTGTATGAATAGCTGGGAAGTAGGTAAGAATTCCTGTCAATTATTTTCTGGTACATTTGATAGTGCCACAAATTACCATGTACACACCAATATACAGATTCTTGTGACCATCAAAGGAAAGGAAAAGAAACTGGTAGCACTATGTATACTTAAGGTAATTTATGTTACGTTCATACTTTTTTTTTCATTCCTAAATGTCTTCTCCTGTCTCACTGCTTTCCCTTGCCACTGCCCTCTTAACCATCCTTCCTCCCCTTCTCCTCCTCCTTCCCTTGCACAACTTCTCATACTTTCTGCAGGACTGATTCTGTAGCATTACCTCCCTCCTTCCTCTGTGCTTAGCTCAGATTTTCATCCCCACCTACCCTCATTTTTGACTACTGATGGGCCTTCATCAATTAATCTTGACTTTGAGGTTGATTGGTGGTCTTTATCTTCCCCCTTACCCCTTTATTCTTTCTCTCTTCTGCCTCATTTTTCATTTCCCTTACTCATTTGCTTTCTCCTTTTCTTTGCTGCTTGTTCTTTATTTTGCTCTCACCCTACCTTTTCTTTCATTGTGTAGTTTGGTACAGTTGGACCATGGAGAGGTAGAGGTAGAAAATGCTTCTGTGAAGTACAGCTTCTTTTTCTTACTGCTGTCTATTTGTTGTGAGCATGTTTGTAATGACTAATTGGCTATAAGAGATGAGATTAGTAGTACTTGAGGCACACATGTCAGCCTACTGGTACTGATAGTGCAAAACTTCTACTCTCCAAAAGCATATTTAAAAAAAAAGCAGTTGGCACCATTTTTTGGTTTATGAATCTCATATGCAGCTGCAGCACAGATGAATTAAAAAGTTGATTTGCACATCTTAATCCAACTGAGTTATTGTCCTTTAGAACATTTAATACAAATAACTACAGTGTAAAGATTGTGCTTGGAGCACAAAAAAGATGTGCAGATGTTGCAGATATTCTAATGGATTCCCTTCCCTTTACTTGGCCAGAGGGTCTATCTGTACTTCTCTATTAGGTAAGAATTGCTTTCAACAGGGAAATACTGTGTACTCTGCTGTTATGCAAAGTTTAATTTAACTTCTCTTTCTTCTTAGTCATTTTCAAGCTGCTGATACCTACAGATAATTCTGACAGTTGGGATATCCATGAGGTGAAATGTCTCTCTGCCCACCAAGATAATATTCGCTCGTTGGTAAATGTCAATGGTAAGAGTGTGTAGTGTGTAAATAGATCTACAGAGAACATATTAGCCATTACACAAAACTATGTTTTAGACAGAATTTATCTTAAGTACACGTACACAAGTGACGGGAAATATTCTTTTTAAGTTATTAAACTTTCAAGGTGGAATTTAGAATGAAAAATGTATAAAATGCTACTAGATTTATGTCACTGTGGAATTAGTAGAGTTTTGCTGGCTCTGTGAAAGTAGAGTCTCTGTACATTTACAAACTTGAGCAAGTATGCTTATAAGATAACTTGATTTGATTTATTCTCATTTGGCCTACTGAAAAGATGGGGGGTAAATACATCAAAATAATATTCCTCCAAATCACCAATAGTATTACGGTAGATCCCAGTGATATATTGATAATCACAAAACATATCATGACAAAATACATCTTAAAATACACAATTTATGTAGCAGAATACTCTCCTGTCTTCCTAC
Organism: Microcaecilia unicolor; assembly: GCF_901765095.1. Classification (NCBI taxonomy): domain Eukaryota; kingdom Metazoa; phylum Chordata; class Amphibia; order Gymnophiona; family Siphonopidae; genus Microcaecilia; species Microcaecilia unicolor. The sequence continues at coordinate 119,013,368 of NC_044032.1, forward strand.
CTCCCCTCTATCAGCACTTGCTTCCGAAGGCTAGCACAAAAAACAAACTTTTGATTTTTTTCCCTAAACTATACACTGTTGACATTCTCCTTTTGGCTTGTTTGAGAACTTATTCTAAAGCCATAGCCCTATGTAGGAACAAGATTTTTCCTTTGTGGATGTCCAATACATAGCTAACAGTGGGGGTGACTTCAAGAAGTCCTGTTGCAAAGAATATAGTCTTCTGATTGGATTATGTTTGATAAATTTATCTAAGTAAAGAGGTTGTCCTCTGTAAACCAAAGATAGTAACATATTTATTTATTTGGATTTTGCTCACACCTTTTTCAGTAGTAGCTCAAGGTGAGTTACATTCAGGTACATTGGATATTTCTCTGTCCCAGGAGGTCTCACAATCTGAGGCAATGGAGGGTTAAGTGAGTTGCCCAAGATCACAAGGAGCAGCAGTGGGATTTGAACCGGCCACCTCTGGATGTCAAGACCAGTGTTCTAACCACTAGGCCACTCCTCCACATAGTAGGTAACGGCAGAAAAAGACCTGTACGGTCCATCCAGTCTGCCCAACAAGATAAATTCATATGTGCTACTTTATATGTATACCTGACCTTGATTTGTATCTACCATTTTCAGGGCACAGACTGTAGAAGTCTGCCCAGTACTAGCCCCGCCTCCCAACCACCAGTGTTGCCACCCAATCTCCGCAAAGCTTCTGAGGATCAATGCCTTCTGAAGAGAATTCCGTTATGTTTATCCCACGCATTTTTGAATTCCGTTACCGTTTTCATCTCCACCACCTCTCGCGGGAGGGCATTCCAAGTATCCACCACTCTCTCCATGAAAAAAATACTTCCTGACATTTTTCTTGAGTCTGCCCCCCTTCAACCTCATTTCATATCCTCTAGTTCTACAGAATTTTATTCTAGAGCACAGCAACAGTCAGAGCAGTTTACACAAGACAGGAGAGATGTAATTATTGTTCCATTTCGTGTCTCTGCACCAGTTGCTGCCTTTTCACCCCTGCTAAAGTCCCTATTGTAATGAATTACAGTAATCTCACTTAACCATTCATCAATGAATGAGTAGTGGTGAGAAAACCCTGTTTCTCCAAATATGGACAAATTTTACAAATTAATCTTAAAACATTAAAATAAATATGTCACTACATAGTCAGTTCTAACCCCGTCAGTCTTAACCCCGTCTCTAGTAGGAGAGTCCATCAACTTTAGAGACAGCCCAGGATAACTGGACATATTAAAGGATCTTTTTCCCAGCAGAAGCCTGTTGAAGACTGAACTAGGCCCTGATGTGCCATCTAGAGGCTATCTGTTAATGTATACTGTGGTTCAAGTTTTAAAAACTATGGGAAAAGGATAGGGAGACTAGTTAATAAAGTTTGCTTTTTTAAAATTCTAACTGCCTATCAATAAACCCCAATCTTTAAATCACCAAAGGACAGAGTACAAAAAATGTTCATTTACCCAGAGAAATGTCCTCTTCTCTCAGAGCATCTCAGAAAGAAAGTTTCCTGGGACCTGTCACCTTTCCTCTCTAATAGTTTGATTCTAAGGGGGATGCTTCAAACAGACCCTTTGAAGCTAACACAGGAATCAGGTTGACCTAGTAACCTTTGCAGCTAGTCTACCTTCCTCACACCTTAATTAACATCTGATTCAGGTCAGGAGCACTGCTACCTCTCTTCCAAGCAAAGAACAGAAAGTAACTTTTTTTTTAAGACAAAGTTTATTCCCTGCTACTATTCTTTTTAATGCTCTTGGCTGTTACAGTTAAGTTTCTGCCTCTAGAAGAAAGTTTGTTAAAATTATGGGGAAAAGAGTTGCACACTATGTAAATTAGTTAATAAAGCTTGCTTCTTTTTTGAATGAAAACTGAACTAGGCCCTGCTGTGCCTTCTAGAGGCTATGTGTTAATGCTGTATGCTATGGTTCAAGTTTTAAAAACTATAGGTAAAAGGGTAGGGAGACTAGTTAATAAAGTTTTTTTTTTTTAATTCTGTTTTTATTAATAAACTGTAAAATCATCCATAGAAAAAGGAATGCTATGGGGCTCGTTTTCAAAGCACTTAGCCTTTACAAAGTTCCACAGTAATGTATGGAACTTTGTAAGGATAAGTGCTTTGAAATGTTGAAGAACTTCTCTTTATCTTTGCTTGTTAGTCAATCTGACAACTGTTGGTGATGATTCTCAATTTCCTTTAAGCTCTTCCTAATAAAATGCATCTTAGACTTTATCACATTGGTATTTCTCCTACATTTCTCTTTATCCTCATCCTGCTTGCTCTTCTACCATTTCCTTCTCAAGTTGCTTCAGCTGTTGTAGGAATAAACAACAGTCTTGATTGAAATGAACCAGATTCTTTTCCTACACAGTTTCTGTGCTGGCCCTCTAAACAGTTGGTTCCATAGCTTATAAATTCCTCAAAATCTGACTAATTTGTCATACATTAGACAATACTTAGAGATTGAAATACTTTTCAGTCTAGTTACTGTCTGTATTATTTTATGACTCCTAACTAAATTAGCATGCACAGTCTTCTTACAATGTATTTAAAAACTGGGCTGAGCAAGATACTGGTATTATATCTATTAATAGCTGGATCCAACTTGTTTTCCTAATTTCTGTGTTGGAGAGTGAATGATCTGGGATTACAAATGACCTACAAATGTTACTTCCTATGAATATTGAAATCGCCCAACACAGTCAATTCAGCATATTTGAGAATCTACTCTTCCAGCAAATAGCTATGCTGCTCTGCCTCTATTAGCTAAACACCTTTTGTTACATTACTTGTAGTTAAATTGCAGGTAAACTAAAGAATTGCCAAGAGGGTCTGTTGTGAAGACATTGTGCCAAAACTTTACACTGAAGGAGCGCCTCCAAGATGGAAACACATGGTCCCTGGACTTCTTATCAATCAAAAGCTTTGGCACTGTGTATTGCATCAACTACAAGCAGAAAAGGAGCAGCTTGCAGTTGCCTTGATATATCACATTACAATACTCTGTTCAACTACTAACCAGAGAATGAATAGCTATGGCTAATCTTTACCTACCACAAAGTAGTTTCTTGATTAATTAAATGCAGACTCCGAAAGGTGACGCAAATCACCAATATAATATGGGTATCTAGGGAAAGTGAGGCATCCAAACATATCCCTTTCACCACCTCCTCTTTTAGAACCAAAATCTCTCCAGTGATGGGAAAGCACAGCAGCGCGTTTCCCTCCAGCTTACCCATAAAGCTTTGATTTACTAGGGGTTCAGTTTCAGCTTGGCATATGCTAAACATTCTGCTACTGCCCCTAAGCATTCATTTTCACCAGTCACTCACTGTCCGTCTCCAACCCCCAACTGGTACGTACAACTGCATATTGTCAGCATATGTAAACAGTCAATGGCAAAGTTCCTTACAATATCCCACAGCAGGTCTAGATAAATGTTGCATAAGTTATGGGGATAACACTGAACCTTGAGGGACCCCACAACAAACACATTAACGCTGATTGTTTTTTTACTTCAAAGTACCCTCTTCTACTAGCCTTCTAAACTCTCCATTCAAGTTCTATCTAACTGAGACAATTCGTCAGTAATCCATGGCAAACCATGTGAAAAGTTGAAGACAGATCCAGGAGGACCATGTAAGAGTCTTTCCCCCTTATCTGTATACCTCCACATTATATCTGATAAAGCAACCAGAACTATATCTTTGCAAGTGGTCATTCTAAAATCCAGACTTATCTGGCAAACCTTCCCCCCCTCAAAAAAAATTAAACAACCCTGTATCTTCTAAAAATGACAGTAAATACTGATATATTACCACATGCCCTAACTTAGGAAGAAATGGTAGGTTTGAGGTAGATCAATAATTCTTTAATACCAGTGGATCTAACGTAAAGGTTCTTCAGGATTAGTTTCACTACTACTTCCTTCAGTATAAATGGCACATAGCTGGCCTCAAAAATAGAAATAGCAAAGGTTGCTGTGCAAAGCACTATCCATTCCCCTGCATCTCTTATCAGTTAGGCCAATATGTAACATAGAAGTTAAATCTCTCACTCCAAAAGTAGCAGTGATTTGAAATTAAACCTCCAGTGACTGTACCTCCCCAGCTATCTTCTTTAATATTTCTATTCCATCTAACATCTAAGTGGATTATAAATTACAAACGTAAAAGCATAAAATCATATAAACAAATACATGTCCCATTATGCAAGTCCAGAAAAAGTCATCGTCTTCACCCACTATATGTCTGAATAAAGACAAATGTTTTCCTCCATATCTTTCTTAGAACCTCCTTAATATATCATTCACCTTTTTTTTCAGGGAGGGGGAACCTCATGCAGCCAAATACACAGATAGACTGTCAAAAAAACAAACAAAAAAAAAAGACAAAGAGGCAGATGCACTAAACGTTTTTCATCGTTAAATGAGCCCTCGGGGAAGAATTTCCGATCCTTTCCATGCACTTAGCCTATTTTCCGACGACAGTAGCAGCTAACGAAAACAGAATGGAGATGAGCAATTAGTGTGAAAACCCCATTGAAACGACATGCACTAACCTTTTCCGATTGCCTTTACGCAGGAAAAAGGCAGGAAAACTAACGAGAGGTCTGGACCTCTCGTTAGGACAGCTCTGTGCCAGGAAAAAGTGTTAAGTGAAAAAATAAACAAACTTTGAGCCAATCCCAGCGCATTAGCAGAGCTAAAAGCGCTGTGATTGGTCCAAAGGACCTCAGAAAACACATAAAAAAATAAAACTAAAAAAAGGATCGGGAGGGGGCAAGGGCGCTCATCAGGAGCGTCCTGTACGGACGGCCTTGCCCCCCCCCCCCCCCCCCCCGCCGCTGCTCCCCACTTTCCGCCGCTCCCCCCACCCCGAAAAAGCAAAATTGTAGCAGCCCCTGCCCCCCTCCCTTCCTCACTACTCTCAGCTCCGCCTCCCGACATCCTCCGTCTGTGCCCCGCCCCCTTTGGGGGTCGTCGCCGCCATTCCCCTTCTCCATCGGGCCCCCCTCCCTCTTACCGGGCCCGTGCAGCGCCTCTCTCCTCTGTCCGAAGGCGCTGCACGGGCAAGAAGAACGCTGAATCAGCTGATGACTGCCTTCGCGATAGAGCGTCTTTCTCCTCCTGGGCCCGCCCCTGTCTGACGTCAGTAACACTGACGTCAGACAGGGGCGGGCGCAGCAGGAGAAAGACGCGCCATCGCGAAGGCAGGCATCAGCTGATTCAGCGTTCTTCTTGCCCGTGCAGCGCCTTCGGACAGAGGAGAGAGGCGCTGCACGGGCCCGGTAAGAGGGAGGGGGGCCCGATGGAGAAGGGGAATGGCGGCGACGACCCCCAAAGGGGGCGGGGCACAGACGGAGGATGTCGGGAGGCGGAGCTGAGAGTAGTGAGGAAGGGAGGGGGGCAGGGGCTGCTACAATTTTGCTTTTTCGGGGTGGGGGGAGAGGCGGAAAGGGGGGAGCAGCGGCGGGGGGGGGGGGGGCAAGGCCGTCCGTACAGGACGCTCCTGATGAGCGCCCTTGCCCCCTCCCGATCCTTTTTTTAGTTTTATTTTTTTATGTGTCAATTCAATTTGCCATGTGCTTGTGATTTGACTGTTTGTGGCATGCGCAGAGCAGCTAACATAACGCTTGGCTGCTCTGCGCATGATTTGGGGGCCGATTAACGATGTGTATTGTGATTCTTTGATACATTGTACGTTTCAATACCGATTCCAGCATGTGTGACTTTTTTTTTTGGTGCATTTTTCGTTATTTTAAAATCGTTAGGGACTTTAACGATTTAGATTTTTTTACGTTTGGTTGCTGCATCTGCCTCAAAGTTTCCTCTGCTTACTTTCCATCCCCTCCAAACAAGCAGCAAAATATTCTGTGTTAGCCTTCCGTATGGCCTCCTTATATTGTTTGACTACAGCCTGGTGTGCCAGGAAATTTAGAGCTGAACAGTCCTTCAATCATGTGTTGTTGATAGCGAACCTGATACTTAAGAAGAGATAAGTCCTGTTGATACCATGGGGCTGATGTTCTGCTTTTTTCAGACCACCTGTCTTTCTAGGACCAGTTGGTTCAGAGTTTTTCTCCATATAACCATTCCAGACAGACCTCTCTCCCTCATAAATTGCTCTGTTTGCTAAAATTTAATTTCTTTTGTCACATTATCTCATTATTACCATCTCTAGCCTTAATTACTTCCGTCCTTTGAGGGGGTATTCTTATGCTTGATTTCAACAGCTTAAATTGCACCAAGAGATATCTGACCAAGATACTTCATCCACAAGCACATTATCCAGCCTAATCTGTCATTCATTAGTTTGAAGACTAAACTCCAGTCTATGACCTGGTTAACCATAGGGAAAGAAATAATCTTTTTGAAGTCTGCCTCACTCCCCTTCTCAAGATTTCCTCGGATATTAAAATCCACAGCTTCTAACTTCATAAACTTAAGGAAGATAGCATGTAAGTTTCAGCCTTTCTTGCTGTAATCTACAGCTTACACCATTTGATGTATAGTTTCTCTTCAATGAAAACAAAACATTTTGACCACAAGAGGGAACCTGTATGCCTTTACAGTGGTTCTCAACCTTTTTTCTGTTTTGATACAGCTAACAGATAATATTCACGTGCATGATACACTACAATTCACAGCTGAACAAAGAAAAAACCCTATATATCATTTCACTGCTGCTGACAATGATGCAAGAGTAATACAGATTCAATGGTGGTGACAGCGGGGGTGGAGGAGAGGGGTGCACCATAGGCCTGCAACATTTCCAGTTGGTGCTGATGACAGGAGAACGGACTAGTTATGTAGATCAATTATTCAACCTCCTGGTTCTCATCTCTCCCCAGCCCACACACACATGTTAAGAAAAGCACAAGGGTGCTGTCTATCAAATTTTTGGTGACACATCAGTGTGTCCCAACACACTGGCTGAGAACCACTACTTTAGAATATGAAAATCTGCTTTTGCCTTCTTTATTCTAGTCAGTGACTCTTAGGAACATTTTAATTTGATGTTTGCCACAAAATTATCCCACTATACTTTTGAATACTTCAGTTCTGTCTTCAGACCCTTCCACTGAATTTTCTTTATTAATGAATTTCCAAACATTTTATTGAGAAGAAAATCTTGACATTACAGAAATAACAATATGGTAACACAAATATTAGGACACGGTAGAAGCATGTACATAAATTCATATAGCGGCCCTTTTACTAAGCAGTGGTAAGCCCATCGTGCAGCAATCTGGAACTGCCGCCGGCCCAACACGGACGCCAGTGGTACTTCCACCCCCAGTACATGGCATTTCCGGTGTTAGGGAAAATAGGTCCTATTTTTTAATCACAGGAGTTACCCAGCAGTAATCAGGCAGCACCGTGTTGGTGCAGGAGCACTTACGGCCATCTTAATAGATGGCGATAAGTGCTCCCCCTCCCCCCATGTGGCCACGCGATAAGTGCAGTCTTACCACATGGCCATTTCTTTTTTCGGCCTTTTTACCACAGCGTGTGGCAAAAATGGCCACCACTTCTAGCGCAGAGCCTCTTTTACCACAACTTAGTAAAAGGACCCCATAGTTTCTTTGCAGTTACATATAGGGATATATTCTGTAAATGGTGCCAAAATGATGTGCGCTAAGTGCAAATTCTATAAACGCAGTTCCAAGCTGTCCTTTCGACAACCACTCTAATCTGAAGCAAAAATTAGTGAAAAGCAAGCTCCCAGCAAAAGCTAAAAAAAAAGAAGAGAATGGCACGTGTTCCTGCTATATACTAAGCTGCAAATTGTGCCAGCAGAAATTGCAGGACCCCACAGTCACTCATGGGAAAAGAATTCAGCATAAGGGGATTCTACACATGCTTATCTTCAAATGTGGTATATATCATTCAATGCAAAAGGAGTGAAGCGGGATACTGTATTGGAAAGACAAACCAGATAATAAAAACAAGACTCAACTTACACAGATATCACATTAAACACTACAGTGCCAACCAGGATGCCACTTCTGTGGGACAGCACCTTACAAAGCCAGAGCACTGCATCAATTACTTTATGGTGAAAATACTAAAAAGAAATTTTAAAACAATCCAGGAATGAAGACCTTTTGAAGTCAAAATGCTAAAATATTTTGACACTCGCCAGACAGGACTAAACAAAGATCTGTTTTTCCTATAAAGTACAGACAAAGTAGGGTTGGACAAATAGCCTTCCAACAAAATCTAAGAAATGAAACAAATATTATTTGTTAACACCTGGGCCCTGACCAATAAACTGAAATTAAATGTGCAAAAAACCAATGTCCTTTGGTTCCAAAATCAGGGAGTTGATGTCCCATCATCAGTATTTTTAACCAGTGGTCAAATCTTTACAGTCGAATCTGAAACCAGAGTACTAGGGGTCTTGCTTGATTCTTCACTCACTTTCGCTTCCCATAGTGGAGGAGTGGCCTAGTGGTTAGGGTGGTGGACTTTGGTCCTGGGGAACTGAGGAACTGAGTTCGATTCCCACTTCAGGCACAGGCAGCTCCTTGTGACTCTGGGCAAGTCACTTAACCCTCCATTGCCCCATGTAAGCCGCACTGAGCCTGCCATGAGTGGGAAAAGCGCGGGGTACAAATGTAACAAAAAATATATATATATTAACCAGCTGTGGAAGAAAACACTATTCAAAATGAGACAGCTACTTCTACTAGTCAGATCATTCTTAGACTAAAAAAAACCTTCACACTACTAGTCCAAACGTTAGTTCTACCTCACTTGGGTTACTGTAATGTTTTGTTTCTTGGTATTATGTGTCAATATCAGAAAAAAATTGCAAATCATACAGAACACAGCTGCTAGACTTTTATACAGATAGAATAGATATACTACTGTTTCAACTCATCTAAACAAACTGCACTGGATTCCCGTAGCAGACAGACTCAGGTTCAAAGCTGCTTGTTTTGTCTTTCAAGTCCTATAGGGCTTCACCTTTGAAATGCTAAGACCACTTTGCTATGTCTGTTCCAGTAGAATTACCATATTTGGTCCCCCCCAAAAAAGAGGACACATGCCCCGCCCCACCACACCCTGCCCTGCCCTGCCCCACCACACCCCACCCCCTTTCACACACCCACCCCTTTCACCCCCCCCATCACACCCCCCCTAAGGGTGTCTTCTTCCCCTTACCTTACTTTACTACCCTGGTGGTCTGGTGACCTCTTCGGGGCAGGAAAGCGCGGTGGGGGAGGTGGTAGACCAAAATTGCTCCCCCCCCCCCCCCAACCTCAGGCTCTGGCCCCCTCCTGCTTTAGCAGCCGAAGAAGGAAGTAATAAGATTATATGACTCCTGAAGCAGGCATCTCTACGCTGAAACACAGCTCTGTGTCAAGTTTTTTTCCGTCGGTGCTTCAATTCAATTCTTGTATACCGCTAATATCCCCTTTCCAGGGTTCAGTGCGGTTTACATTCTACATGAAATGAAAGCAAACAGTGTTAGTGTGAGGTGTGAGAAACATTAGAGGCCATTGGTGTAATGCATGACACTAAAAACTTTAAGGAAAGGATAATGGATGATACTAGAGGGTAGAAGTCATGATAGATTGTTATGAAGCAGTCTTTGGGAAGAGAAAGATTTTTAGCCTCATCCTGAAGTTGAGGTATTTGTTTTCTGTTCTGATGGGCAGGGCCGGTCAAACCCGGTAAGCAGGCTATGCATTGCAGGAGGGTGTTTGCCTTCAAGGGCGCCTGCTGAGGCTTTTGTTTATCTAATCTCTCCTGCTCATCTCAGTCTGGCTCCAAAGCAGGAGCTGTCAGCTCTCTGTCCAGTCCCCTCCCCCCTCCCAAGCAGAGAAATATCCTCCTGTTGTGTTTGTCAGAGGACCTCACTGCTCCAAACACACTGGGATTGAGAGTGAAACCAGGAGCTGGAATCCAGCCTAGAGAGGGCTCAGAGACAGCACAGCACAGCCTGGACCCTTGTTTTGTCAGAGACCGCTGTGTAGTGCTGCACCTGACCCACCCTTTTCCACCCCCACCCCAACACAGCAACTCACAGGACAGGAGGGCTAGATGGCTGCTTTCAATTCCTAACCATCACCAATCTCCTATCTCTCATTCCCACTTCAGTAACTCCTGTTAGTCTGTCCAATCAGACTGTAGAATATGTTAGTTTATGCTGATTAAGTCTGCCCTAGCTAGATCCTAAGCTGTGCTGGATGGGAAGACTATTGTGCTGCATGCAAAGTCTAACTTCTTAGGATTTCAGGTTAATTTTTGAAGAATTTGAAGAGGGGCTATCTCTGTTCTACATGTGTGACTGCAAGGCCAAGTGTCTGAATAGGGATTTGTTTGTTAGATTCTGAAATTTTGATAACACATTGTTTTTCAGAGTTGGCAAGACTGTCTGTTCTCCTAATTCCTGGTCTGTGTGCTAAGTTATTTTTCTTCTATACTGGTGTAATATTTTCAATGATGATGCCATGGCTGGTAAAAGGGGTGTGTCTACTGTGGGGGCGGAGCCATAGTGATCCCTGGATGGGTAGGGGCGCCGACTAATAGACTGCAGGAGGGCGTTAGAAACCCTAGGGCCGGCCCTGCTGATGGGAATAGGTAGAGAGTTCCATATTTTAACTCCAAGAACAGGGAATAGAGAGCTGAAAAATCTTCTGATTTCGAATTGTCGTTTGGAACGGTGATGCTAGCTTCAGTTGTTGTTTCAGTCTGTTAGACTGGAACATAGGGTTACCATATGTCCGGTTTTACCCGGACATGTCCTCTTTTTGGCCTAATGGTGTCCTATCCTAGCCTCCCCTCCCCTTACTTACTCTACTGCCCTGGTGGTCTAGTGACCTCTTCGGGGCAGTTAAGAGCTCCCTCTTTCCTGCCCAGAGCGCTGCCCTGCATCCTGTCCCCCTTGCAATGCTGAGTGCTGACGGTCCTGGCGCCAATTCAAAATGGCCACTGAGAGTTGAAGCAGCGAGGTGCACATGAAAAATCAACAAATGCTTCTGCAACAGAGTGTTGTATAAACAAGCACCCAAAAGGTTAAATGATTGGAAAACTTTTAGATGTATCACACAAAATATGCAATAGCATCTGAACAAATCAGCGCAGGACAATCGCATGTAAGGTTGATTTTTCCTGTTTTGGGTGCTGTTAAATTAGAAACCATAAAATTATACTGCTTTGTGACCCTCTGAGAAACCATCCATCTCTCCGTTTTTCACCCAACCCCCTCTCCCCCCACCCCTAATTCTTCCCATGACACTGTCATTGAAATGCTTTTATGTTTCACTTTGTCCTCACACTTGGAACACACTACTGCTCTCTCATAGTGGCGACTCCCATCAGATTCCCTGGTATGTGATAGCTGGGACTGCTAAATTTGCCTCTGCTCTAATGTTTTTCACTTCTAACCTCTTATATTTTTAGTTTGAATGTGTGCCTTTCCTATTTTCAATTGCGTTCCTTTCTCTTCTGGAATTTTTTAGATTGTACGACGCTCTGCTGTGCCATGGCAGTTGGCAGCTAGAGCGGTATAGCAGGTCCTAATAAATCATAAACCATATATTCTGATATTTGTCAACATTTACTCATTTCTGGACTGAGGAAGAAGGTATTGCCTTGTGAAAGCTAGTCAAAAACTGTATTAAGTTAATCTAATAAAAATGCATTCTTATTTTCTTTTCTTTGTTTTATTTATTTATTTTCTTCACCTATATCTCTGTTGTAGCAGATTGCTTTATGTCTCTATTTTTGTATTTGTACAGAGCTGACCTTTGTCAGTGGCTCCCTTGTGGGTGAGCTGATAGTCTGGGATGCATTGGACTGGACAGTGCTAGCTTATGAGCGCAGTTTCTGGGATACCTCTTCACCTCACGAGGCAATGCAAGAAATAAAACTACAGAAGCAAAAGGAAATTTCAGTTCAGCATTTTACAACAGATGGAGAAGTAAGACCAGCCAAGTGTCAATTTATGTTAGTTTTATAAACCTATTAGTCTAGGTTTACTTTTTCTTCACATTATGGCCACTGAAAATAAGAAATAAGTAGAATTTGGGGATGTGTTGTGTGTATACTTTAAAATTTATACCTGTAGGATATTGTAACAAATAAGATGACTGGTTTTCAGCTGTGTTACTGCAGCTAGTAAATAAGCCCCATGACTTTTTTTTTGGCCTGTCAGTTTTTCTTCTGCTCATGGGTTTCTTTCTCAGTGTGAACTGATCTCTGTTGAGCTATGCCACCGTACTCGTATAGAATTTAAATTCATGGGGGCATGGGTCAGGTTCCCTGGAGTTATGGTAGCTCTTTGAATACCTCTGGTCTCTTGGGGAGGGGGTGGAATTAAATCTGCACTGACTTTTCTCCTTCTAGTCTACGGGATCAGAATCCATGAATCCTTGTGGATTGAAGTCATGGCAACATTGTTGACCTTGCTAATGCTGATGCTAATGCCATTTTCACAACTGCTGGTATAACAACTGTGGCACAGCCAAAATTCACTCATATTAATTATTAGAGTGTGTATGAAATTTGAACAACATTGGGGGTCAATATTCAAAGAAATTTAAATGGCCAGAAATGGCTCCTGGTCTCTTTAAATCACTTTTCCAGGGCTAAATGGGCATTATTCAGCAGCCTTTCACTGGATAGAGCTGCTGAAAATGTCCAGTTAGCGCCCACGTGTGGGTGTTCCAGGGGCGGAGTTGGCACTTAGCCGGCTAGGATAACCGCATTTCTCCAAGGGCAAGCAGTTGTATTCTCACAGCTGGGTGATGTCATTCAGTGGAGCCTGGTACAAATGCTGATTAGAGAGATTAATACAGTATTTTCTAGCAGCATCTCACTGCGCATGTGCTGCGAGAAAGGGTCCCTCAGTCTTTATTTTTCCATGGAGCAGGGAGGATGCATTATTGTATTTTCCTCTTGGTGCCTTCCTGTATGGGTATTTTTTTGTCCCTTCATGATTATTTTTCCTTTCTGGTTATTTTATTCTGTTTCCCTTTAATTTTTGTAGTGTTTTCAGCTCTTCAAGTTTTCTTTATTTTTCACGGGTTGCTAAGCCTGTTTAGGTCGGAGCACCAACCTCAGTTTGAATGCTGCCTCTTTTTACAGTTCACACTTAAGGAGTTTAATTTGGCCACAATTCTTTTCTCGGTGTACAAGAAGAACTTCAGTGGCTTCAAAATGTGCGCCCAGTATAATTGGGGGATTTCTGTGATGACCCCAAACTCTTGGTGTATCGGGTTGTTTGGGCCTGACCATGAGCCTAACTCTTGTTCTCTCTGTTTGCAAATGAGGATACAGAGGGCAGCAGGTCCAGCAGGAGAGACTTGTTGGCTCCTCAAAGGCTGATCCATCGACAATAGCACCAGAAGCATTGACCTTGATAGCTGCCTAAGACTTTGACTGCCAGTGGGAGTGCACCATCAATGAGGAAGTCTCCATCTCTCGACATCAGAGGTTGAAAGTAGGTATGAGGACCGGTCAGCATCGGACCTGACACTGAGGATGTGCACAGGTTCAACATCCATGTCAGCGCTGAAGGACCGCAGTGCTGAGCATCAGGGGAAGCCCAAGAAGCATAAGCATCAGTCCTCATTGACACACAGTGCCGGGAGCTCTGGGGCATCGGCATTGCCGGTACCCAAGAAATGCTGGCACTGGGAGGAGTGCTCCCCCTCTTTGGTAGAGGTGCCGTTGTGCAAGTCCCCGAGCAGCCAGCTTCCCGCTTATGGTTCGGCACTGATGCCTTCTCAGCCTGTCTCATTCCCAGTTGCCCTGCCTTTGCCGATGCCTTCCTTCAATGAGCTGTACTGAGCCATGCTCGGGAAGGAGCTGGCGTAGATGCTGCAGTTGCAGTATGCTCAGGTATAGAGGACACTTGCACCAATTGCGGATCAGCCTCAGATTCTTCCTGAGGCTCCATCCATGACTGTGGAGAGATCCTTGGCACCAGTGCTTCAAAGGGTGTCGACGTCAACATCAACACATACAGTACTGTACTTGACGTCGGGGGAGGAAGCTTCCCCAGAGTCTGAGGGTAGGGCTGTACCTCGATGCTCTGGAACGTGGGCATGGTTCCACTGAGCCGAGGCAGGCACAGACTCAGTTCAGCTTAACCAGACACAAGTCATCCAAACTCATCTCCACCAGAGGTAAAATTAACGAGGCCATTTTCTGGTCTGAGCTAACAGAGTCCCTCACTACTGCATCTCCTACACATGGTTCGATCAAATCATGCTGGGACTCCAAGGTAAAAGCCATACTAGACAAAATTGCTTCATTTACCACTAAAAAGGTCAAGACATCCAGAAATTTGCCATGGTTTACAGAGGAACTATCCATCCTAAAAAAGGAATGTCGATGCCTTGAAAGCAATGGAGAAAGAATAAAGATACTACTGATAAATCCAAATGGAAGTCAGCCTTCCATTGCTAGAAAAAGAAGGTAGCTGACTCCAAACGCCAATACTATAGCAGCCTAATAGGTCAAGATGATCCTTACAACAAAAACTTTTCTTCTTAGTTAAAACAGTAGCTTCCACTAATAAGGATGAACATTCACAGAAAACATGTCCCACCACCCAAGACCTAGCTGATCATTTCGCCAATAAGATTCTCCAAATTAGGTCCCAACTATCTAAAGCTATACCAACAGAGGAAAATAGTCCATCCTGTAGCTCAACCTTAATTGCTGGAGATCCTACAAACCAAGCACTCAAAACTGACCAAAACTGGGACTCTTTTCAACCACTAACAGCTGAGGATGTAAGATCAATGCTGTTGAAATGCTCCAGTGCTAACAGCTCCCTGGATCAATGCCCAAAACACCTACTCGAATCCATCTGTTTGGAAGCAGTAAACTGGCTATTCAATAATCTCAGTGAGCTATTAAAAACTGACTCTCTTCTTCCCGGCGTGGGCAAAATTGTTCTCACTCCACTACTGAAGGGATCTGGGCTAGATGTAACATCACCTGCAAACTACCGTCCAGTGGCGAGCATAACCCTTTTTACTAAAGTATTAGAAACCTACATTAATAAACATCTCTCTTTATATCTGGAAAAGTTTCTATTTTACACTGGTCACAATTTGTCTTCAGATCATCACATAGTAGGGAAACATTGTTGCTAGTTCTAACTACATATGTCAAACGTCATCTGTGCAAAGGCGACCAAGTAATTCTCCAGTTCGATATATTGGCGGCATTTGATGCGGTTGACCACATGTTGCTGCTCAAACGCCTGGATCAGATAGGCATAACAGGGACTGTGTTCAAATGGTTCAGCGAATTCCTTTCAGATCAAAGTTATTCTGTCAAACAAAACAACCAACTTTCCAACTTCTGGTCTCCTAACTGCGGGGTCTTGCAGGGATCCCCCCCCCCTCACCTATCCTGTTCAATCTCTTTATGTCATCCCTTGCCTCAATACACCTGGGACTTAATGAACTACTATTATCCTATGCAGATGACTTCATGCTTCTCTTACCAGTGACAGCATCAAACATAGATCCAACTCAGTCTGTAGCAAATGGTATGACTGCTGTCAGCACCTGGGCCCTGACCAATAAACTGAAATTGAATGTTGAAAAAAACCAAGGTCCTGTGGTTCCGAAATCAGGGAGTCGAGATCCCATCATCAATATCTTTGACCAGTGGTCAAATCTTTACAGTCTAATCTGAAACCAGAGAACTAGGGGTCTTGCTTGACTCTTCATCACTCACCTTTGCTTCCCATATTAACCAGCTATGGAAGAAAACACTATTCAAAATGAGACAGATACGTCTAGTCAGATCATTTTTCGACCAAAAAGCCTTCGCACTACTAGTCCAAATGTTAGTCCAACCTCACTTGGATTATTTTAATGTTCTATTTCTTGGTATTAAGTGTCAATATCAGAAAAAAATGCAGATCATACAGAACACAGGTGCTAGACTAATATACAGATTGAATAGATTTACTAGTGTTTCAACTCATCTAAACAAACTGCACTGGCTTCCCATAGCAGAAAGACTCAGGTTCAAAGCTGCTTGTTTAGTTTTTCAAATCCTACAGGGCTTTATCTCTGAACTGCTGACTAAAACCACTTTACTATGTTTGTTCCAGTCTAACAGACTGAAACAACAACTGATGCTAGCATCACCGTTCCAAAAACAATTTGAAATCTGATGATTTTCAGCTCTCTGTTCCCCCCGATCTTGGAGTCAAAATATAGAGCTTGCTAACTATTCCCATCAGAACAGAAAACGGCTACCTCAACTTCAGGAAGAGGCTAAAAACCTTTCTCTTCCCAAAAACTGCTTCATAACAATCCATCGTGACTTCTACCCCCTAGTATCATCCATTATCCTTTCCCTAATGTTTTTAGTGTCATGCATTTATCCAGTGGTCCCTAATGTTTCTCAAACTTCACACTAGCACTATTTTCTTTGTCTCACCTAGAATGTAAACTGCACTGAACCCTGGAAAGGGAATATTAGCAGTATACAAGAATTTATTTAAATTGAATACACGGAAAGAGAAAAAGAAACAAGCATAATCACAATACAGAATAAAGGTCATGTGCCCCTTGATACGGCATCTTCCTGTAATCAAAGGTAAACTAAAGCACAGTCGTAAGTTTGTAAGTCCACTCGGTACCACTTATATAGAACACAGTGTATTAGTAAAACAAATATACAAACCCAATCCCATCTTTCTCCCTTTTCTCATTGGCTCAAAAAAAGAACACACAAAAAAAATCCAACTTGTTTGCAGTCAGAAAGCTGCAGGCAGTAAGCTCACTCATTGGACACATCCCATTCCAGAAGCTTTAAATATCTTTCCTCAACTCTATTCAGTAAACATCCCATGTTTATTGAATTGAAAAATCTCATACTTTTACCAGACATTATGCTTTGGAGGGTGGGGTATTTCTTTTCCAAACATTTATTTTTTATTTTATTTGTTGCATTTGTACTCCACATTTTCCCACCTATTTGCAGGCTCAGTCGGTTGATAACAAATACAAGGTTGTATAGTAATCGCATGAGGTAAATGTGGAGGGTCAGAGGGATGAAGATTGTGTATTGTCCAGTGCGATCATTAGTCATGCTGTGTTTCTGGTTGAAGAGGTTTACTTAGGGTCGTTGGGGTAGGCCTTTTTGAAGAGGTTGGTTTTTAGTGTTTTCCTGAAGTTCAGGTGGTCATGGATTGTTTTCACAGCTTTTGGGAGGCCATTCCATAGTTGTGTGCTTATGTAGGAGAAGCCGGATGTGTAAGTTGGTTTGTATTTCAATCCTTTGCAATTTGGCTAGTGCAGGTTTAGGTATGATCTTGATGATTCGACTCTGTTTCTTGTTGGTAGATCTATAAGGTCTATCATGTATCCTGGGACTACGGCATATATAATTTTGTGGACAAAAGTGCAGATTTTGAAGATGATCCGTTCTTTTATTGGGAGCCAATGCAGCTTTTCTCGAAGGGGTTTGGCACTTTCGAAGCGTGTTTTGCTGAATATCAGCCTAGCTGCTGTATTTTGGGCGGTCTGAAGTTTTTTTGTGAGTTGTTCTTTGCATCCCGCATAGATTCCGTTGCAGTAATCTGCATGACTTAGGACCATTGTTTGTATTTGGCTACCACAGACCTAGCAGCCAATAGTAAAGAGTAAATTAATCTTTTGATGTAGATCATGCCTCTTCCCTGGTCCCAAACCCTAATAGAAGGACCTCTATGAAGTTGGGAAGGTTCACCCCAGTGGTATTTAAAATAGTATCTCTAATTCCCATCCAGAAATCTTGAATCTTATGGTGTGGCCACCACCACATATGTCCAAAATCCCCTCACTCGCCACATAGTCTCCAACAAGAGAATTCTATTTGAGTATTTTACTTATGTAAGAGATTTGAGGTAGTATACATTCTCAACACCAGTTCTATCTGTGTGCTGAGTACTAATAATGAAATGTACCCCTTAAAAGTTTGTTCCCCAGAAACTATCATCCTATCTACCAGCAGAATACATGAGGTGGTTCTTAATTTTGCGCAGGTCAGATAGGGGGAAATTCAATAAATGACACCCAAAGTTAGGCACGGGGATGATCCTCACTATGCTAGTATTGTGTAAAGGGTGCTCTATACAGAATGACCTTAACAGACTTCTAGCATAGCGCACTGTTTGGAGATAACTTTGGACAGGAGCATTTACGCCAGACAAATGCAGACATCCTATAATATCGCGCCTAATTTCTGTGAACGCCTCTGACTCACCCACACCCTTCCCATGGCCGTTCTTCCTTTGAAATTATGTAATATAAAATTTAGGTGCACATTTTATAGCTTAGGGCAGATCTGCACTTAAACCCCTAATTACTGCCAATTAAGTGCGTGTTAATGTCAGTAATTGATTATTGCCAAATTAGATAATTAATTTGTTCGCTCCCAAATTTAGGCAGCCTATATAGAATCCAGGGGTTAATGCTTTACACAATTGTATGATTAGCTTCTGATCAGCTTTCTCGGCAAATAGTATTCTTCATTGCCATGGAACTCATGGCAGATGCTTGTTTTCAGGATGCATTATAAAATATCAGATCTGAAAATAGTGTAAAAAATGTGGGAGTCAATAGTTATCCATGGGTACTCAGTGTTTTGCTGATTGCCACCAGTGTTATGCCCGAAAATTCAATGCCAAGACATGTCCGGTTTAGCATTGAATTTCCGGTTTTTCGGAGGCGGCTAAAGCATAGTCTGTTAAATGCAATATTCAACACAACTGTCTTTGGGGCACCACCTAAAAATACAACGGTGTTTTATGCAGTCCTATTTATGCAGTTATCCTAGTCGGTTAAGTGCGAAATATTGGCAAAACTGGCTAAGTGCCAATTCTACCTTTGGAACACTTGCAAAGTACCAGTTTCGGCTTGGGCACTAATTGGGCATTTTCTATCCAGTAAGGGCCACTGAATATGCCCAGTTATACCTGGACAAATGATTTAAAGGGCAAGGAACCATTTCTTGCTGTTTAAATTACTTTGATTATTGACCCCCTTGTTTTTCAAATCTTATGTGCACTCTAATAATTAATGTAAATGAATTAATTAACTGTGCCACAGTTGTTATACCTACAGCTGTGAAAATGGCATTAGTATCAGCATTAGCAAGGTCAACAATGTTGCCATGATTTCAGTCCACAAAGATTTAGTGATTTTTCTATCCTGTAGGCTGGAGGGAGACAAGTCAGTGCAGGTTTAATTCCACCCTCTCCCCAAAGGACCAGAGGTAGTCAAAGAGCTGCCATGACTCCATGGAGCCTGTCACCAGGGTAGAGGAGGAGACCATGTCCCAAAGAATTTAAAGTCTATATGAGTACTGGTGGCATAGCTCAACAGAGATCAGCTTACACTGAGAAAGAAGTCCGATGAGCAGAAGGAAAACTGACAGGCCAAAAAACAAAGTCATGGGGCTTATTTACTAGCTGCAGTACCACAGCTGAAAACCTGTCATCTTATTTGTTACAATACTCTACAGTTAGGTGACACGGTATTTTATTTACTTGAAGGAAATATGTCACTTTTTTGCTTAAGACATTTTGGACTGGATTCTATACATGGCGTCTAAAATGTAGGCGCTTTGTAATAATTCGTGTAGCGCTAGTCTATAAACCTTGTCTACAGTAAGACGCAGTTTATAGAATAACACATAGGCCAAGGGAATGTATGTGCATTTAGGTACAACCATTTACGCCACTGAAAACCTTGTGGAAATGCCCAAGCCTAAACGTACACACATTCCCCAAATTCTCTATCAAAGTGTGTAAATTTGATTGACACACCTGACATGCCTACACTCATCCCATGGCTGTGCCGCCTTTTCAGCTACACGCATTGGAATTTATGCACACCACCTCTTAGAATACGCCTAAAAACAAGCATGCGTGAACTCCAATTATTGCCAGTTAGTGATAATTGGTTGTTATCAGCCAATTATCATGACTAACTGGCGCGTTACTCAGTTGAATAGCACACATAAATTGGCTGCACGCACAATTTAATGCGTTCTATGTGTCACACCTTATATAGAATCTGGCCCTTTGTAGGTTAAGTATTCTCTTGGACATTCCAGTTAGAACTTTAAGAAGAGGAATGAAATGGTATCCCCTTGCTTCCTCAGGGATCCTTTTACTAAGGTGCGCTGAAAAATGGACTGTGCTGGTGTAGACGCATGTATTGGATAGATGCAGGTACATTTTTCAGCGTACCTGCAAAAAAGGCCTTTTTTTATGGGGGAGGGGGGCCGAAAATGGACATGTGGCAAAATAAAAATTGGTGCGAATCCATTTTGGATCTGAGCCCTTACCACCACCCATTGACTTTGCAGTAAGGTCTCGCCTGTTAACCGGGTGGTAATGGTCTACGCCTGTAGAATGACGATTACCGCCCGGTTTCCACCACTCGCCGGAAAATAAAAATTATTTTCTTGCACGCATAGAGGATGCGTGTAAAAAACCAAAATTTACCACCCGGGCCACACAGTAGCCAGGCAGTAACTCCAAATTGACACGCATTGGGAGCGCGTAGGTGCCTACACAGCTTAGTAAAAGGGCCCCTCAGTTTCTCAAAAAGGAAGAGACTGCCCTATGTGGATGGCCTTGTTGAATGTAAGAAAAGCTGTGCAGAAGAGCACATTGTTTTTAGTTCTGTGGCAGTTTGTTCTGTTCTGAAACCACAAAAATTCAATTTTACTTTTTTGTTGTCAAAATATTCCATAAAAATACTTACCTTTGATATATCTTACCAGATGTTTAGTATAGTGATTTACAGGCTGCCATACAGTACTGCGGGGTTGTTTAAAAAAATTTATTTTATTGAGGAATACATTAGTAACACCAGCTATTTATTTGCAAACTTGTACTTTATTGTGTCTCCTAAATGTCATCTTTTCTTGGATGATTTGCTATGCTTGATCTTCAAAGACAGATGAGTTGAATTTTATAGGTTCAAAGGATAAGCACAGGGAAGCTGACCATAGCTTTATAGTACCACAGTAGTACTGGAAATTCATTACCTTAAATAATGGTTTTGTGTGTCTCTCTGAATGATGTATCAAACAAAAAAGTGAGGTGAATACCAAGAGGATATTTATTTATTTATGACATTTATATCCCACAATATTCCCGCTCATGGGCAGGCTCAATGTGGCGTACAATAATTAATAAGCAATCAATAGTACAAAGGATATTCAATATTCAAGGACCTTTGTTGTAGCGATCACATAAAGGGACCCGAAAAGGCCGTGTTTCAGCACATGGGCCTACCTCAGGGGTCAACAAGCCTAGTAAAGATGAAATAGAATAGTATAAATACAAAAATATACTTACATGATTGCTTACATTAAATATAAGTAAAATGATAAAATGTAAGAGTGTTATACATCAAAAATATGAAAATAATGAAAACTTATTCATCCACAAAGCCATAAAATGGCAGTGCATGCACAGCACGAGAGTATTAACAAATATTCTCATGCCAGTAGTGCCTAAAAGATAATAATAACATAACATGTGCTATCCATTAAAATGTTATGATATTAATAAGCACCAGATTTTATTTATATAGAAGGGAGCTCACAATCAAACTCTTACATATATGCTCTACTTCAATCTATTTCTTTTCACCAGTGTACCATATATCTCTCTAGGATCCCCTGAATCAGGAAGTCATAATATTTTTTTAGGATCAGTCAGATCAGCGTACCCTCCCCTAGTAAGGCTAAATGAGCCTAGCATATGTCAATAAAGGGGTGTATTGCAATCCTCATCAATCCTTAAGAGTACTTCCTTCAGCCATTTCTTATATCTTTCTTTTTTGAAATATTTTTAAGCTTAATAGCGTTTTAGTAGTTATATAAAGCTTTCCCAGTTATTATACATAACAATTTCTTATTATATCCAAATACTTAGCTTTTAACTTCAGCTACAGCTTTAATTTTCTTTGTATATGCAAAATTGGAGACCAGATGTCAACCGACACAGATCCATGTTTCGCATTAAAAAACGCTGTTTCAAGGTAGTCTCCACAAATGTATTAAACGATCTCCATCAAAATGTGTCATGATTTAATGACATATATAACATATAATATCTACTAAAATGTGTCATCATTTAAAAATATGGATGGATATGAGGTTCTTCTAAACAAGATAGTGCCCAGAGTAACAATGAATCAAAATACCTGTCAGGCTAATGTTAGTGAAAAGGAAGCTTGAATCCGAAGGTTTTAGTGTCCTTTGCTGTGCAAATCACTGTGCCTTCTAAATTGAAAAAGCACACTATGAAGCAGTCTGAACGTCGATAGAGACTTACATAGAATTAAACAATACTTCACAAATATTGGTGTGGTTAAGAAAACGCGGTATTAAAGCAACACTAATGTATACAATGCCAATGCACAGAACTCCCCTCTAGGGTGCCCCATTGCTTTCCTGGGATGTCTGGGGGACCAGTCTACTAAAAAGTCTGGCTCTTCCTCAGTAAAGTAAAGTCATGAAAACAACTTCAGTGCTTCTTGGAAATCCACTTTATCACTATTCTGATACTGCCGCTGTTTTAAGACTTTTCAGTTAGAATGTGCAGCAAGCTTTTCTAAAGGGCCCTTTTACTAAGGTGCGCTGAAAAATGGCCTGCGGTAGTGTAGATGCGTGTTTTGGGTGTGCACAGAATTATGTTTTAGCGCACCTACAAAAAATGTTTTTTTTTTCTTTTTTGCTGAAAACGGCCGTGCGGCAAAATGAAAATTTCCGCTCCTCCATTTTGGGTCTGACACCTTACTGCAAGCCATCGACCTAGTGGTAAGGTCTCATGCAGTAACACGGTGGTAATGGGTTACGTGCGTCAAATGCCACTTGACACGCGTAGCTGGTGCGCGCCAGAAAATAAAAAATATTTTTCAGACGTGCGTAGCGGACGTGTGCCAAAATTGAAATTACCGCAAGGGCCACACGGTAACCGGGCAGTAACTCCAATTTGGCGCACGTTAGGCGTGCGTAGGCACTTATGCGGGTTAGTAAAAGGACCCCTAAATTAAATAGAGCTAAATTGACACTGGTGTATTATCATTATGTCACCATTCTATTTCATTGACATCCCAATCCGTATGCATGCACACCTTTTGGGAGACATTTGAAATATATTTTTTACATTAGCATTGTATACATTAGGGTTGTTTTAAATCCGCATTTTCTTAACCATACCGATATTTGTGCAATATTGTTTAATTCTATGTAAGTCACTATCTATGTCCAGACTTCTTCTTCCTTTTATGTGATTGCTACAATAAAGGTCCTTGCATTTTGGATATCCTCTTGGTATTCACCTCACTTTTTTGTTTGATGCTCAGTGTTCTGTGAGGACTTTGTCTCCCTCCTCTTCCTTTTTTCTCTGAATGATATCCCATTGATTATTTTTCTCTCAGTGTGTGTTTGCAGCTATAGGAAGAGGAATATATGTATATAATCTTCAAATGAAACGTGTGATTGCTTACCAGAGGACTGCTCATGACTCAAATGTGCTGCATATTGCTAAATTTCCAAACAGGTACTAAAGCCTATTTCTTTTTGTATTGAACTACTAACAAGAAGTATGTTTTATGTTAGACTTGTGCTCTCAAAAAACCAGAAAAGATTTACAGCATAATATTGTATTTTTAGGGTGTGAAACCAGCAGCATGTGTATTACAGAACAGAATTTGTAAAATGTTAAGAACCTGGGGCAGAGGTGCATATCCTGTGTTAGTCATTGGTTCTGAGTCAGTTTCACTAATTTTATATAGGTGCTGTCAATTGTACAGAAATAATTTTGTTTTGGACCTCTGTGCTTCTCTGCCCTTTAAAGGGAAAAGATGTGTGAGGAGAAATGAATGATAGGTTGATTAGTAGGGGAGTTACTAAGAATGCAAGGTTCAACATAAGGAAAAGGATCTAGGTGTCATCATTGATGATACATTGAAACCCTCTGCTCAGTGTGCAGCCATGGTTAAGAAGCAAATAGAATGTTAGAAATTATCGGGAAAAGAATGGAGAACAAAACTGAGAATGTTATAATACCATTGTTTTTCTCTGTGGTACAACTGCACCTCGAGTATTGTGTGCAGTTCTGGTCACCACATCTCAAAAAAGATATAGTAGGAAATTATAACATACAGAAACAAAAATTAGGCAGCATTATATAAATCTTAGCCCACAACGTAGAGAAGGGAGAGAACTAATGGAAATAAAATCTATAGGAAGATGGATATACTACTACTACTTAACATTTCTAGAGCGCTACTAGGGTTACGCAGCGCTGTACAAATTAACAAAAAAGGACAGTCCCTGCTCAGTGGAGCTTACAATCTAAAGGTCGAAATGTCAAGTTGGGGCAGTCTAGGTTTCCTGAATAGAGGTATAGTGGTTAGGTGCCGAAGGCGACATTGAAGAGGTGGGCTTTGAGCAAGGATTTGAAGATGGGCAGGGAGGGGGCCTGGCGTATGAGCTCAGGGAGTTTATTCCAAGCATGGGGTGAGGCGAGGCAGAAAGGGCGGAGCCTGGATTTGGCAGTGGTGGAGAAGGGTACTGAAAGGAGTGATTTGTCTTGAGAGCGGAGGTTACGGGTAGGAACGTAAGGGGAGATAAGGGGGGGGGGGGGCTGCACATTGGGTGCATTTGTAGGTGAGCAGGAGAAGCTTGAACTGTATGCGGTACCTGACCGGAAGCCAGTGAAGTGACTTGAGGAGAGGGGTGATATGAGTATATCGGTCCAGGCGGAAGATAAGACGTGCAGCAGAGTTCTGAACGGACTGAAGAGGGGATAGATGGTTAAGTGGGAGGCCAGTGAGGAGCAGGTTGCAGTAATCAAGGCGAGAGGTAATGAGAGAGTGGATGAGAGTTCGGGTGGTATGCTCAGAGAGGAAAGGGCGAATTTTGCTGATGTTATAGAGGAAGAAGCGTCAGGTCTTGGCTATCTGCTGGATGTGCGCAGAGAAGGAGAGGGAGGAGTCGAAGATGACACCGAGGTTGTGGGCAGATGAGACGGGAAGGATGACGGTGTTGTCAACTGAGAGAGTGGCGGGAGAGGAGAAGTGGGTTTGGGTGGGAAGACAAGAAGCTCGGTCTTGGCCATGTTCAGTTTCAGGTGGCGGTTGGATATCCAGGCAGCAATGTCGGATAAGCAGGCCGATACTTTGGCCTGGGTTTCTGCAGTGATGTCAGGTGTGGAGAGATAAAGCTGGGTGTCGTCAGCATAAAGATGATATTGGAAACCATGGGATGAGATAAGGGATATCAACAGCATTATATAAAAGAAGAAAAAAATAAGTAAATAACCCCCCCAAAGAAAAATAAATTCACGGACCTAAGGGGCCTTTTTACTAAGCTGCAGTAAAAAGGGCCCTGCGTTAGTGGTGGGAACTGTTTTTGCCACGCGCTGAGGCCCTTTTTACCACAGTGGGTAAAAAGGCCAAAAAAAGACATGGCCATGCAGTATGATTGCTCTTACCGCATGGCCATGTGGGGGGAACACATACCACCACCCATTGAGATGGTGGTAAGCGATGCCGTTCTGTAGCATACAGTGGTGGAAATAAGTATTTGATCCCTTGCTGATTTTGTAAGTTTGCCCACTGACAAAGACATGAGCAGCCCATAATTGAAGGGTAGGTTATTGGTAACAGTGAGAGATAGCACATCACAAATTAAATCCGGAAAATCACATTGTGGAAAGTATATGAATTTATTTGCATTCTGCAGAGGGAAATAAGTATTTGATCCCCCACCAACCAGTAAGAGATCTGGCCCCTACAGACCAGGTAGATGCTCCAAATCAACTCGTTACCTGCATGACAGACAGCTGTCGGCAATGGTCACCTGTATGAAAGACACCTGTCCACAGACTCAGTGAATCAGTCAGACTCTAACCTCTACAAAATGGCCAAGAGCAAGGAGCTGTCTAAGGATGTCAGGGACAAGATCATACACCTGCACAAGGCTGGAATGGGCTACAAAACCATCAGTAAGACGCTGGGCGAGAAGGAGACAACTGTTGGTGCCATAGTAAGAAAATGGAAGAAGTACAAAATGACTGTCAATCGACAAAGATCTGGGGCTCCACGCAAAATCTCACCTCGTGGGGTATCCTTGATCATGAGGAAGGTTAGAAATCAGCCTACAACTACAAGGGGGGAACTTGTCAATGATCTCAAGGCAGCTGGGACCACTGTCACCACGAAAACCATTGGTAACACATTACGACATAACGGATTGCAATCCTGCAGTGCCCGCAAGGTCCCCCTGCTCCGGAAGGCACATGTGACGGCCCGTCTGAAGTTTGCCAGTGAACACCTGGATGATGCCGAGAGTGATTGGGAGAAGGTGCTGTGGTCAGATGAGACAAAAATTGAGCTCTTTGGCATGAACTCAACTCGCCGTGTTTGGAGGAAGAGAAATGCTGCCTATGACCCAAAGAACACCGTCCCCACTGTCAAGCATGGAGGTGGAAATGTTATGTTTTGGGGGTGTTTCTCTGCTAAGGGCACAGGACTACTTCACCGCATCAATGGGAGAATGGATGGGGCCATGTACCGTACAATTCTGAGTGACAACCTCCTTCCCTCCGCCAGGGCCTTAAAAATGGGTCGTGGCTGGGTCTTCCAGCACGACAATGACCCAAAACATACAGCCAAGGCAACAAAGGAGTGGCTCAGGAAGAAGCACATTAGGGTCATGGAGTGGCCTAGCCAGTCACCAGACCTTAATCCCATTGAAAACTTATGGAGGGAGCTGAAGCTGCGAGTTGCCAAGCGACAGCCCAGAACTCTTAATGATTTAGAGATGATCTGCAAAGAGGAGTGGACCAAAATTCCTCCTGACATGTGTGCAAACCTCATCATCAACTACAGAGGACGTCTGACCGCTGTGCTTGCCAACAAGGGTTTTGCCACCAAGTATTAGGTCTTGTTTGCCAGAGGGATTAAATACTTATTTCCCTCTGCAGAATGCAAATAAATTCATATACTTTCCACAATGTGATTTTCCGGATTTAATTTGTGATGTGCTATCTCTCACTGTTACTAATAACCTACCCTTCAATTATGGGCTGCTCATGTCTTTGTCAGTGGGCAAACTTACAAAATCAGCAAGGGATCAAATACTTATTTCCACCACTGTATGGCGCTGCCCGATTACTGCTGGGTAGCCCCTTGCAGAAATATTTTTTTAATATTTCCGTTAGCGCTGGAAATGCTGTACACTGGGGGTGGAACTACTGCCAGCACCTGTGTTGGGACAGTGGTAGCTCCAGATTGGCGTGTGATAAGCCCATGGTGGGCTTACCGCCTCTTAGTTAAAGGGCCCTTGACTAATAGGTGCTGAGTTGTAAGTTAAGAGTAACACCTTTTCCTTCCAAAATGGACCGCAATTGAATATGTTTATAAAATTATATAATGAATATTTTGAAATGCTACAAAACATTTACAAGAAACCTAAGTTGGAAGGAGACTCCTAAAGAAACAACTGCTGAGTGCAATCCAAAAACTTCTTTCTCTTAGTCTGCGTCCATTTAGAGACATCTGGAAATACTTGTACTTTGCCTCACAAGAACATTATATCAACAGTCTTAATATTGATTATCCTGATGTAATACAAAGGACACTAATAAAGTAGATCTCACAGAAACTTCTGTCTCCGAAGATTCCAAAATAGCAGAAATATTTTAAGCTAGTGATGGCTCTGCTATTTTCTTTTCAGTACATATAATAAATGTTTTGAAGAGGTGGATAAACTGACTCTGGATATTTCAGTACAGTTTGCAAAAATATATTAAAAATCTCTTGCTGAAGTAAATCCATGGTGTGGAACATTAGTACTCTTAGATTTAGGCTTCTACAGTTTGTATATTTTCAATTTTCCTTAACATCAGGATTTTATCTTGAAGTAAAACTGATTGAGAAGACTTCATGTCAGAAACAGATTTATAATTACATTCTTTTTTTTTCTGTGTTGCTGTCAGTTTAACAGATTGTCACCTGTTGCTGTTATTCTCATTGTGTATAGCCTCTCTGCTAACATTATAGCCTTCCATTTCCTTAGCGTATGCAGCAGATGAATCCAAGAACTGGTGGGTTGTGTCCATCTACCAGCAGGTGGAGATAGAGATTATAAAGCTGAAGGCAGTGATACCAGATGGCTAGCTCCTCCTTCACCTCAGTACATCTCTATCTCCAGCAGGTGGTGGATGGCACTTCAGCAGCTCCTGGATTTGTCTGTTGGGGATACTCCTGGGTCCTGTGGGCCAGTTGAGTTTAGGAGCATGTGGCTGGTGGTGCCAACTTTGGGGGCATACTCAGTCTTCTGGGTCCCTGCTTCACCCTTTCCCCCCTTGCCTCCTGGTCTTTAGAGCTCTAGCCTTCCTTACCAGTAAAACAAAAAACAACCCAAGAGAGCTCCTTTGCCTTCATTTGGTGTTTAAAAAAGCAAAAACAGAAGAAACAGAAGATTTCTGACAGGATCGGGTAGTACAGGGTTTCCCTGTCTTAGTGCTGTGCTTTCAGTCAGTTTGCTGGTTAGGCAGCAGGCTGCTGCATCTGTGGGACTCTGCTTCTCCTCTGGAGACAGCTGCTGTTCGGTGAGTCCCTGCCTTTCTCTTTTCGGCACAGGGGTACCGTGCTTTAATTTAGGCGACGCTGGCATTTGAAAGCTGTTCCCGCTGCGGTAGCAGATGATACGCAGCGGGACTCTGTGTGGTGGCGTGTTTGAACGCTGGTGAGGGAAGTGCTTGTTCCCCTTCCCCAAGCAGCCTTTTCCCACACTAAAATGGCACAAACACGCTCCCTTTTGCTGGTGCGGCCCTCTCTTTTCTCCTGATAGCTCTGATCCTTTCCTGCCCTTTGGCCTTGATGTGGGCAGGGGAGAGGGGCGGCTTCTCCTAAAGGACCTTGTGTTCCATTACAGACTGCTGGTACAGGGGATTCTCCTTTATTTTCTCCAGCCTTTGGTTTCCTTTACCAAAATCACTGTTGAGTCAGAAACTTTGCATGTAGCCGGGGCAGTGGCACAAATTCTTCTCAAACTGCCCCCACTATGCAAGGGAAGAATAAAACTACTTTAAGCTGTTTCTATATCATCTGAGCAGGATCTCCTCTGCTCTGGGACCCTTAATTTCAATCTTTCTTCTTTAGACAGCTTGACCTCAGTTGCCCTTTTCGTGATTGGGGGAGTTTTTATGCCCATCTCGGGCAGATGGGTTCTAGAGGGCTAAGATTTCCAGAAGGAATCTGATGGTCCTGCGATGTGCCTTGTTTTTTTTTTTTTCAGGATGCACGTCAGCCACTGGGGGCTTCTCTCGGGCAGGGGATTTCTGACCTCCCGCGCCCCCCCCCCCCCCCCCCCCCTCAGCTCACTTTGCTGCTCTGTATGCCTATATGTTGCAGAAGCCTGGTAGAGGAGCTAACAGTTCCTTTTTAGTTCATCCTTTGGAGTTTTCTGGCTTGTTCCCTGTCTCAGTCTCTTTGGATGGACGCTGCCTCGAAGAGGGGATGTTTTCTCACCAGCTCAGCAGTAGGGTCCATTTCTCCCCTGTCTTCCTCTATTCAGAGGGAGTCTTTTCAGGGCAGACCCTTTCTGTACAAAGGCAGCAAGAATCACCTGAGCTGGAAAGCCATGTTTGCCTAAGTGGATGCATGATGGCAGCAGGCTCGAGTAGGCCTGACTGTGGTGAGTTAAAATTTTCTCATAGTTCCTGCGTTGGCTAAAGTCTGTTCCTGGTGTGGGAAACAGTGAACAGCATCAGAGCAGGGCTCCTTGTATGTTGGGCCTCTGAAAGAGCCTATTTAATGTTTTTATTTACAGACTTTTCTGTCCCCTCAGTTTTTCTCTGAGGGCAGTTGCTTGAACAGCTTGGAAGTTTCCCTTCTTCCTTTGTGGAACTCTTTTTATACTGGCAGTACAGGCATTGCCTATGAGCACACCACCTTGACAGGCAGATGATCAAAAGCAAATGCCGGCGCTAGAGGCTGTTAGCGCCATACTAGCGCCAGCGTTTGCTACCGACCCATGATCAGGGCCCTCGAGCGTTTGAAACAACGCGCTCGAGGGCACTTAGCGCAAGTAGCATGCAAATGCATTCTAATCAGCGCTTAACGCATTCATCCCCAATGATCAGCGACCAGCGCGCCAAAGATTGTGTCGCTAGCAGCGACAAACCCTACACCAGCTCCGAGCTGGCGTTAGGGTTTGAGATTATTGGGGAGGAATGGTGAGCCCTGTCCAGCATGCATTTGCATGCTGGCAGGCCCCCAACCCCCCCCCCCCAGGTCCAGGGAGGGCTGGAGATCCAGTGGGTCTCCAGCCCCCCCAACCCCTCAGCAAATGGTCCCTGATGATCCAGTGGGCGCCGACCAAGCCCCCCCCCCCCCCCAGCGACAGGGGGGCTGGCGGTCCGCTGGACCACCGGTCCCCCCCTCCCAACCCATCCCCCAGCATTGACAAGGGTCCCTATGTGATCTGCACTGGGCAGGGCTGGGCACCGCCATTTTGCAGCGTCGATGGAAGAGGAGGGAGGCCGGCTGCGTCCCTCCTCCTACCAAGGTACGGGGGCGGGCGGCAGATGAAGTGACAGGTCCATCACACAGGGACCCTTGTCAATGCTGGGGGTTGGTTTGGGGAGGGGGGACCGGCAGTCCAGCGGACCTCCAGCCCCCCTGTCGCGGGGGGGGGGGGGGGGGGCTTGGTCAGCGCCCACTGGACCACCAGGGACCATTTGCTGAGGGGTTGGGGGGGCTGGAGATCCGGGGGGGGCTGGAGACCCACCGGATCTCCAGCCCTCCCTGAACCTGGCGGGGAGATCCGCAGACCTCCAGCCCCCATTGCTCGGGGCAGGGGTAGTCAGGGCCTGCTGGTCCCATGGACCTCCAGCCCCTGTGTTTGACAGGTTTGGGCTTTTGACAGCCCAGACCTGTCAAACAAGTGCAGGAGGATTGTGCTGAGCGCATGCTCAGGCGCAATTCTCCCACACTTCTACCCCATGATCAGAGATAATTGCGCTGCTTAAATTTGCATGCATTATCTCTGATCATAGGTCCAATAGCGCCCTGCGCTGTTCCAGCGCTATTTTAGAGCGCTGTTTGGAACAGCGCGGGGCTTTTGACCATCTGGGCATCACTGTGCCTCATCTCTGGTCTTGGAAGCTCAGCACAGGGTTGGGCCTGGCTGGTTTGTACTTGGATAGGAGACTGCCTGGGAATACCAGGTGCAGTAGGTTTTATTTTTGGGGTTTTCTTCTGCACCTTTTGCTTCTTTACAAGTGGGAGTTTCTAGGCTTGGCTCCACCTTTCTGTGGGAAATGTTACATATTGTTATTTTCTGGGGCTAGTGCTCTGGTCTCCATGGTAACCATGGAACCTCAGTGCTGTCATGGTGCAGTACCTTCAGCAAAATAGTTTTATTTTTCTGGAAGATGGTTGACTTTCAGCCTGAAGGTCACAGGTTTAATATAACATCAGAAAGATTTTATTGAAGATACCGCATGTAAACAAATTGCCCGACACAGGCCGTGTTTCGCCCACCAAGGGCTGCGTCAGGGGCTACAATAAACAAACAGATTGAATTATAATAAATAAAACATCAAATTTAAAATATAAAAACAACATACTTAAAATATAAAAACAACATCCACCGTAGTTTCTCATATATTCATGAACAAATAGATAATGTATAAGGTATAAAATGATAATTTGTTTACATGCGGTATCTTCAATAAAATCTTTCTGATGTTATATTGATCTGCTGGCTTCTTTTTCCATATTGGATTTTGCAGATGGTTTGCCTTGTTGTTTTTTAGGTCACAGGTTTAAGGCTGGTTTGTGCATCATATTAGAAATTGTGGCCCTCAGCTCCTTTCTATGAGGCATATTTTACTTCCCTCTCTCATATTGCTTGCCTTGATAAGCAGTTCTTGATAAGCACCAAAACCCACGTCTCCTCTTCCCCCATTTTCTATCTCAGTTGATAACACCCTCATCCTCCCCGTCTCATCTGCCCGCAACCTCGGAGTCACCTTTGACTCCTCCCTCTCCTCTGCGCATATCCAGCAGATTGCCAAGACCTGCCGCTTCTTCCTCTTTAACATCAGCAAAATTCGCCCTTTCCTCTCTGAACACACCACCCAAACTTTCGTCCATGCTCTCATTACCTCTCGCCTTGACTACTGCAACTTACTCCTCACCGGCCTCCCACTTAGCCATCTATCACCCCTTCAATCTGTTCAGAACTCTGCTGCACATCTCATATTCCGCCAGAACCGATATACTCATATCACCCCTCTCCTCAGGTCACTTCACTGGCTTCCAATCAGATACCGCATTCAATTCAAGCTTCTCCTTCTTACCTACAAATGCATTCAGTCTGCTGCCCCTCACTACCTCTCTACCCTCATCTCCCCTTATGTTACCGCCCGTAACCTCCGTTCACAGGACAAATCCCTCCTCTCTGTACCTTTCTCCAACACCGCCAACTCCAGGCTCCGCTCATTCTGCCTCACCTCACCCTATGCTTGGAACAACCTTCCTGAGCCCTTACGCCAAGCCCCCTCCCTGCCCATCTTCAAGTCTTTGCTTAAAACCCACCTCTTCAATGCTGCATTCGGCACCTAACTCTTACCGTTCAGTAAATCCAGACTGCCCCAATTTGACCGCCCCTATCGGACTGTCCGTTCACTTGTCTCTTAGATTGTAAGCTCCTTGAGCAGGGACCGTCCCTCTATGTTAAATTGTACAGCGCTGCGTAACCCTAGTAGCGCTTTAGAAATGTTTAGTATTAGTAGTAGTAGTAGTAGTTATACTATGCTACAGTGCCAAAGGTTAGCTGTGTTTGTTTCCCACAGCAGCTCTGCTCTTCTAGTTTTGCTCTCTGACACTGATCAAACTATTGCATTCCAGTTCCAGCTTCCACTGTATCTGTGGCATCTCTAGCTAGCTATTTGTTGCAGTGTCTCTAAGGCTTTTATTGCATTTTTGCACTTTTTCTTCAATATAAAGAAAGTTCAATGTAGACAGCTGGCTATATTCAGAGCTACTTTAATTTAGCCTGCACTTCAATTTTCCCTGCACTTCTCCCTTAGGAAGCATTTCCTTTTTCCTCTTTGTTCCCTTCATCTGCATTTTCTCTTTTTGGCCGTTCTGAGTCCTCATGTTCAGTTCCAAGCTTTGCCTGTCGGTATGGCTATGGCTCCATTCACCTTTTCCTAGGTTTGGGAGTTTTGCGTTATTCTCCGCAAGGACAGCATCAGAGTGCACCTCGTTCTAAACGAGGTTCGAGAGTTTATCTTTCCGGGTCTTCTCGGAATCCTTGAGCTGGGTGGTCACCCTTCAAATGAGCCACCTCATCCCATTCCAGACAGCTGTGGTATGATTTTTTTTCTTGACCAAGAACTGGAAGATCTAGGTTCAGACTTGGGTGTGCAGTCTGCTCAGGGCACTGAGTCCTCAGGCCTGGCTATGCATTCATATTTTGGGCTCTGTGGCAGACACTTTGGAGGTAGTGTTGTGGGTGGTGCTTATAGATGGCATCTACAGCTGTTGCTTCTTGACGGGTCGTCTTCTGTGTTCCAGGAGTATCAGCAGCAGTGTCTTCTGTTGTCTGTTCTTGGTACGCCTGTGCATGAACTGGTGGTTTTGCAATTCCTTCCTGTGGAAGGGATGACTTGGCGCCTCCACAGTGGTCATGGATGCGAGTCTCCCGGACTGGAGAGCCCTTTGCCTCCTCCTTCTGTCTCCGGGGTGGTGGATGGGACAGGGGACGGTGTAACCGGTCTCCCACCTGGATCTGCTTTTGGTGCTGTTCGTCTTCTAGCCTTTCAGGACACATTGCAGGCCAGGTGGTGCTTGTGCCGTCTCCCTCGTCTGGACTTTCTTTTGGTGCTGTTCGTCTTCTAGCACTTCAGGACACATTGTGGGCTAGGCGGTGCTTGTGCCATCGGAGAAGCTGAGGCGGTGGCTGCTTCCTTGACAGAGTGGGCCTTGGAGTCAGACTGTGGCCATCAGGGAGCGGCGACTTCCCACCCTTCTTAGGGATTGCTTTGGTACATCCCACCAGTTCTTGGATTCATCTGCTGCATACGCTAAGGAAGGTAAAATTATGCCTTACCTGCTGATAATTTTCTTTCCTTTAGTAGCAGCAGATGAATTCAGGATCCGGCCCTTTGTCAGCCGTGCTTGTTTTGCCTATCTGTTCTTGTCCTGGTCTTTAGTTTCCAAAAAAAAAAAAAGGAGAAGATGAAAGAGAACAGAAGCCACTGAAGAGGACGCCATCGCAGTTGTGATTTCTCTTAAGGCAGACTGACAAGTTTCTGTTTTGTATGGTTGGTGAGGAAGGCTTCCTGGTTTCTTGTCTGATTCTGCTTGGTGATGAGACATGTACTGAGGTGAAGGAGGAGCTAGCCATCTGGTATCACTGCCTTCAGCTTTGTAATCTCTATCTCTACCTGCTGGTAGATGGACACAACCCACCAGTTCTTGGATTCTTCTGCTGCTACTAAAGGAAAGAAAATTATCAGCAGGTAAGGCATAATTTTACCATTTATAAGTCATCTCAGATAAGTGTAATAAAGACTTGAGGGAGAAAATGAAGATCCTGATTAAGCCATAATCTGTTATTAATAACAGTGTTAAAAAGAGATGTGCTAGATTGCTCAGAGATGGTGCAAAATGAGGAAGAAGTGTCTCTGCATAGTACAAAGATAGACTGACAGTATGACCAACCAAGTATCTTAATACAGAAGTAAAAATTGTTTATAAACTTCTCTATTAGTTGTTAAAACTTCTAGAGCAGGCTTGTCCAACCTATGGGCCACGGGCCAGAATCTGGCCCACCAAGTGCTTTTTTCTGGCCTTCGGAAACTTAGCAATTCTTGTGATGTTTACTGCGGTAAACTAGGTGAGGGTAAAGAGACTGGGGAAGGAGGTGGGGTACATGAAAGAGAGAGAGAGACTGGGTGAAGGCTGGGGGGGGGGGGGTACATGAGAGAGACTGAGAGAGAGAGATTGGATGAAGGCTAAGGAGAGTACATGAGAGAGAGAGATGAGAGAGAGAGAAAGACTGGGTGAAGGCTGGGGGGGGGGGGGGGGGGGGGGGATACATAAGGGAGAGAGAGAGAAACCGGTTGAAGGCTGGGAATAGGACAATGCATTGATGTATTGTACTACTATTTGACAAAGCATGTGGTGGAAAACGTAACAGTGTGCTGGTCCTTCAAATGTTATAGCTTATAAAATGTGGCCCCTGATAGAAAAAAGTTGGACAAGCCTGTTCTCTAGGATAAAAATGATAGTGTGTAACAGCAGTGGACATATCCTGGAAGTTCCAGCTTCAGATATAACTTAGGAGTGAAGTAAATCACCAACTATAATAGAAAACTTCACCAATTCTATGTGGTGTAAATCTTACTTCTGAGTATACATTCATTTGGTAGGAAGGAAAATGCCTCAGTTATAGCACAGGCAAATTATATATTTGTCTAAGACTTTCATCACTTGCTAAAAAAAAACCTGCCTCCATCCAAAAAATATATATTCTCTAAAACAGTTCAATATTTAATTGTTCAAAACTGAGGCTTTTTCATTCCTACAGAATTGAAGATATTGAGAAGTTAGCTCTAGCACCAATACCTTTTTTAGCCTGTAAAGTGCCACCAGCTACTTTGTTGTATTATTTATTAAGTTAATGATAAGAGAGGAGGACACGGTGTCCAGGGAAAAATAAAGGGACCACCAACATTTTTCCAATTAACCCAAAATGTCCTACTGCAGCAGAAATGTCTTCCTGAAATTCAAGACATTTCTGAGTACTTTATTTTTCAACAGGATGGAGTTCCAGCGCATCGAGTTCACAAAACAATTATGCTATTAATGAAACCCCAGAATTTATTGAACCAACAGCTCAGTGGCATTAAAGACTTTGTGAATGTATATAAAAAAAACCCCATTACACTAATGTATTTTCAAAGGTTAGACTAAATGTTTAAACAATTGCAAAGTATTTTTATGGAGCCCTGTATATAATAAATCCTTCTTGTTTATGTTGAATGAATTACTAAGCATGATGTACTTAGGAACAACAAACATAGTTTGAAATGTCTATATGCGAATGCCAGGAGCCTAAGAAATAAGATGGGAGAGTTAGAATATATTGCACTAAATGAAAAATTAGATATAATAGGCATCTCTGAGACCTGGTGGAAGGAGGATAACCAGTGGGACACTGTCATACCGGGGTACAAATTATATCGTAGTGATAGGGTGAATCGGATTGGTGGAGGGGTAGCATTGTATATTAACGAGAGCCTTGAATCAAATAGATTGAAAATTCTGCAGGAAGCAAAACACTCCTTGGAATCACTGTGGATTGAAATTCCATGTGCAAAGGGGAAAAGGATAGTGATAGGAGTGTACTACCGTCCGCCTGGCCAGGACGAACAGACGGATGCGGAAATGTTAAAGGAAATCAGGGACGCAAACAAACTGGGCAACACAATAATAATGGGGGATTTCAATTACCCGCATATAGACTGGGGTAATGTAACATCTGTACACGCAAGGGACATAAGATTTCTTGATGAAATCAAGGACAGCTTCATGGAACAGCTAGTTCAGGAGCCGACAAGAGAAGGAAAAATACTAGACTTAGTCCTTAGTGGTGCTCATGATCTAGTGCAGGGGGTAACGATACGAGGGCCGCTTGATAACAGTGATCATAATATGATCGGTTTTGATATTGGCATTGAAGGAAGTGAAACTAGGAAATCAAGTACGCTAGCGTTTAACTATAGAAAAGGTGATTACGACAAAATGAGAAAAATGGTGAAAAAAAGACTGAAAGGAGCAGCTCGCAGAGTAAAAAACTTGCATCAGGCGTGGATGCTGTTTAAAAACACCATCCTGGAGGTTCAGGACAAATATATTCCACGTATTAGAAAAAAGGGAAAAAAGACTAAACGTCAGCCGGCGTGGCTAAACAGTAAGATAAAGGAAATCATTAGAGCCAAAAAACAATCCTTCAGAAAGTGGAGAAGAGAACCAACTGAAAGTAACAGGATAGATCATAAGGAATGCCAAGCCAAATGCAAAGCGGAGATAAGGAGGGCAAAAAAGGACTTTGAGAAGAAATTAGCGTTGGAAGCAAAAATACATAGTAAAAACTTTTTTAGATACATTAAAAGCAGGAAACCGGCCAAAGAGTCGGTTGGGCCGCTGGACGAAAATGGTGTTAAAGGGGCGATCAAGGAGGACAAAGCCGTAGCGGAGAAATTAAATGAATTCTTTGCTTCGGTCTTCACCGAGGAGGATTTGGGGGGGACACCGGTGCCGGAAAGAATATTTGAAGCGGGGGAGTCGGAGAAACTAAACAAATTCTCTGTAACCTTGGAGGATGTAATGGGTCAGTTCAGCAAGCTGAAGAGTAGTAAATCACCGGGACCTGATGGTATTCATCCCAGAGTATTAATAGAACTAAAAAATGAACTTGCGGAGCTACTGTTAGAAATATGCAATCTGTCCCTAAAATCGAGTGTAATACCGGAAGACTGGAGGGTAGCCAATGTTACTCCGATTTTTAAGAAAGGTTCCAGAGGAGATCCGGGAAATTATAGACCGGTGAGTCTGACGTCGGTGCCGGGCAAGATGGTGGAGGCTATTATTAAGAATAAAATTGCAGAGCATATACAAAAACATGGACTGATGAGACAAAGTCAGCACGGATTTAGTGAAGGGAAGTCTTGCCTCACCAATCTAATGCATTTTTTTTGAGGGGGTAAGCAAACATGTGGACAATGGGGAGCCGGTTGATATTGTATATCTGGATTTTCAGAAGGCGTTTGACAAAGTGCCGCACGAAAGACTCCTGAAGAAATTGCAGAGTCATGGAATCGGAGGTAGGGTATTATTATGGATTAAGAACTGGTTGAAAGATAGGAAGCAGAGAGTAGGATTGCGTGGCCAGTATTCTCAGTGGAGGAGGGTAGTTAGTGGGGTCCCGCAGGGGTCTGTGCTGGGCCCGTTGCTTTTTAATGTATTTATAAATGACCTAGAGATGGGAATAACTAGTGAGGTAATTAAATTCGCCGATGACACAAAATTATTCAGGGTCGTCAAGTCGCAGGAGGAATGTGAACGATTACAGGAGGACCTTGCGAGACTGGGAGAATGGGCGTGCAAGTGGCAGATGAAGTTCAATGTTGACAAGTGCAAAGTGATGCATGTGGGTAAGAGGAACCCGAATTATAGCTACGTCTTGCAAGGTTCCGCGTTAGGAGTTACGGATCAAGAAAGGGATCTGGGTGTCGTCGTCGATGATACGCTGAAACCTTCTGCTCAGTGTGCTGCTGCGGCTAGGAAAGCGAATAGAATGTTGGGTGTTATTAAGAAGGGTATGGAGTCCAGGTGTGCGGATGTTATAATGCCGTTGTATCGCTCCATGGTGCGACCGCACCTGGAGTATTGTGTTCAGTACTGGTCTCCGTATCTCAAAAAAGATATAGTAGAATTGGAAAAGGTACAGCGAAGGGCGACGAAAATGATAGTGGGGATGGGACGACTTTCCTATGAAGAGAGGCTGAGAAGGCTAGGGCTTTTCAGCTTGGAGAAGAGACGGCTGAGGGGAGATATGATAGATGTGTATAAAATAATGAGTGGAATGGATCGGGTGGATGTGAAGCGACTGTTCACGCTATCCAAAAATACTAGGACTAGAGGGC
The DNA here is from genome assembly GCF_901765095.1 of Microcaecilia unicolor. Classification (NCBI taxonomy): domain Eukaryota; kingdom Metazoa; phylum Chordata; class Amphibia; order Gymnophiona; family Siphonopidae; genus Microcaecilia; species Microcaecilia unicolor. The sequence continues at coordinate 119,052,125 of NC_044032.1, forward strand.
ATGAGTTGAAGCTACAGTGTGGTAAATTTAAAACGAATCGGAGAAAATTTTTCTTCACCCAACGTGTAATTAGACTCTGGAATTCATTGCCGGAGAACGTGGTACGGGCGGTTAGCTTGACGGAGTTTAAAAAGGGGTTAGATAGATTCCTAAAGGACAAGTCCATAGACCGCTATTAAATGGACTGGAAAAATTCCTCATTTTTAGGTATAACTTGTCTGGAATGTTTTTACGTTTGGGGAGCGTGCCAGGTGCCCTTGACCTGGATTGGCCACTGTCGGTGACAGGATGCTGGGCTAGATGGACCTTTGGTCTTTCCCAGTATGGCACTACTTATGTACTTATGTACTTATGAATTTGTTGTCACAACATATTAGTGCCAAGTGATGAGAAATAATTTCTATGCACATAGAACTTGGCATTAGCCTTCCATTGTGTTGCTTGTAAGACTAATGAAAAGAAAGGCAAACATGAAAAAGACTGTCACACAGGGATATGAGAATGAGTGTGCACTGCATCACCAATACAACAAGTGTTAAACTATTTTTCTTTTGTTTTTCTGAATGTTTTCTGTCCATATTCAAACAGACAGATAATTTCGTGTTCAGAAGATGGTAGTGTCCGCATTTGGGAGATAAAAGAAAGGAAGCACCCCTCAGCTGAAGCTGTTCCTACAGGTCTGTTATCATTTCCAAATTGAACAGGAAAATCACAAATCACAAAATATTCTTCACTATGTGTTCAGTATTTAAACAGTTCTCAGGACAACAGTACTTGCAATGTCAAAAATTAATATAGGAAGGAAAAGCCTCAGATTTTATCACCTACCCTGGCCACCGTTTTGCAGCATATAACTGCAGCCTCAGGGGGAAATGGATTTTTCTGCAAAGTGCTCTGCGGTTCACCAACGACTCTTGAGTGAAGGATATTTTATGATTTGTGTATACACTTCACTCCTTCATAGTTTGGATTTTACAGTGAAATGTCATCAATAGTGGTCTTATAAAAATAATAACAATGTATCTGTTTATAGTTATGTTAAAAGAACAGTAGTTTCAAAATTAATTTGTTGCCCTATATACCATCATAACAGATAGAGAATACTGAAAGTACTGGAGATATGGGGCTCGGAATTGCAAGTTCATTTGTGTTAAAGAAGATCAAGTTGTAACTTTGTAATGATTGAAGGAGCAGAAAATGTTTATTTTTCAAGAGTAGGAAGAATATATAGCCTTCACTTATGAGTGGCAACAATTTTAGTTGCTTTTTTACACAGGTTGTCACTGTAGTATGAATTTGCGGAGCAGCTAATCACCATTAAGAACATAAGAATAGCCATACTCGGTCAGACCAATGGTCCATGTAGCCCAGTAATCCTGTTTTCCAAAAAGTGGCCAAGCCAAGTCACAAGTACCTGGCAGAAACCCAAATCGTGGCAACATTCCATACTATAAATCTTAGGGCAAGTAGTTGCTTCCCCATGTCTGTCTCAATAGCAGACTATGGACTTTTCTTCCAGGAATTTGTCCAAACCTTTTTTAAACACAGATACGCTAACCACTGTTACCACGTCCTCCGGCAAAGGGTTCCAGGGCGTAATTATTCGTTGAGTGAAAAAATATTTCCTTCTATTTGTTTTAAAAATATTTCCATGTAACTTCCTCGAGTGTCCCCTAGTCCTTGTACTTTTGGAACGAGTAAAAAGTCGATTTACTTCTACTCTTTCTACACCACTCAGAAGTTTGTAGATCTCAATCATAGTTCCCCTCATCCATCTCTTTTCCAAGCTGAAGAGCCCAAACCTCTTTAGCCTTTCCTCATACGAGAGGAGTTCCATCCCCTTTATCATTTTGGTCGCTCTTCTTTGAACCTTTTCTAATTCCGCTATATATTTTTTGAGATATGGCGACCAGCACTGAACACAATACTCGGTGTAGATGCACCATGGAGTGATACAAAGGCATGATAGTGTTTTCGGTCTTATTCACCATCCCTTTCCTAATAATTCCCTGCATCCTGTTTGCTTTTTTGTAAAACTCTGCCACCGGCAGTGTTCACCAAGAATGGTACTAAGCTTGGCTTTGTCTAGGGACAATGGGTACTACTACACAATAGATTTCTATAGAATAATACAAAAGATATATATATATATATATATATATATATATATATATATATATATCACACAGAGAATTACACAAAATAGGTATCTACTTATATATCTCTGTGAGTGCTGAGAAATATACCTGAGAACCAATCGCTAAATAGACCACGTCCCTGAATCCAAGCCAGCCTTTGTCAACAAGCAATACAAGTCTGATCTCCCCACTGTAGAAGTAAAGCTGAAATCTCACCCTGAGTTATTGTTCCTTTTTATACTATAATAAAAAGATTTAAATATAAAATCGTAAGTGTTCGAGGCTTCTTCAGATAAGGATAAAGCCCATGTGGATGGGGCGGTGGTGGGATGGGGACAGAGACAGGGCCCGTATGGACAGTGCGGGGACAGAGACTAAACCTGCGGGGATGGAGTGGGGACTGAGACAGAACCCATATGGACGAGGACAAACTGTGTTCCTGTGCCATTCTCTGAGAGCTAGGAGCTCTTTGCATCGAGCACACACATATTACTGCTCACCAGGGCCGCCGAGAGGGGGGGACAGGGGGGACAAAAGTCCCCGGGCCCGGGCCTCCAGGGGGGCCCGGCGCCGAGTCCGTGGGTGCTCGCCCCTCCGTCCGACTCCTAGGTCCCTCCCTCCCTCTGACTCCCAGGGGCCCGCCCTCCGTCCCTCCCTCCGAATTGCAAAAGCGATCTTGTTCTTACTTCGTCGGGGGTTACGGCGAGAGCAGCACGCAGACGCAGTGAAAAGCGTGCAGGCTCCCGCTTCAGCCTTCCTTCATTGTCTGTCTCTCAGCTCTGGTCCCGCCTTTGAGGGCGGGACCACAGACAACGAGGGAAGGCTGAAGCGGGAGCCTGCACGCTTTTCCCTGCGTTCTCTTCTGCATGCTGCTCTCGCCAACCCCCAACGAAGTAAGAACAAGATCGCTTTTGCAATTCGGAGGGAGGGACGGAGGGGAGCCTTGGAATTCAGTCGGATGGACGGAAGGAGAGGGGGGCCTTGGATCTGGGAGGGAGGGAGTTTAGTAGCGCTATAGAAATGATAAGCAGTAGTAGAAGGGCCTTGGATCTTGGAGGGAGGGGGGAGGCCTTGGATCTTGGAGGGGGGGCAGGCCTTGGATCTCAGAGGGGGGGAGAAAGAAGAGATTGCTGGACAAGAGGGCAGGGGGGAGAGAGAAGAGAGAAGAGATTGCTGGACAAGAGGGCAGGGGGAGAGAGAAGAGATTGCTGGACAAGAGGGCATTGGGGAGAGAGAAGAGATTGCTGGACAAGAGGGCATTGGGGAGAGAGAAGAGATTGCTGGACAAGAGGGCAGGGGGGAGAGAGAAGAGATCGCTGGACAAGAGGGCAGGGGGGAGAGAGAAGAGATTGCTGGGCAGGGCAGAGGGGAGAGGAGAACTGCTGAACATGGATGGATGATTGGAGGGGGCAGGGGAGAGAGGAAATTTACTGGATATGGTTGGATGGAGGAGAGGCCAGGAGAGAATGAGGAGTTGCTGGACATGGATAGATGGAGGGGAGGGAAGTCAGGAAGGAGATGCACATGGATGGAGGGAAGGGAAGAGAGAAGAAAAGCTGAACGTGGATGGATGGAGTGGAGGGCAGGGAAGAGAGAAGAATTGATGGACAAGGATGAAGGGAAGGAAAGACAAAGGAAGGAGATGCACACAGATGGGGGGAAAAGGAAGAGAGGAGAAATGCTGGATATGGATGGAGGGGAGGGAAGACAGGAAATACATGCACATGGATGGAGGGGAGGAGAGTGAGGAGAAATGCTCAATTTAAGGGCTGGATCGGAACACTTTCAGGACAGATGCCGAAACTTGAGGAAGGATAGGGACAGGGCTATAGATGGTAGACAGGACGTATAAGGACACAGGAGGATGGTGAGAGAAAAAATATCAAATGGAAAGAAGACACTGCATAAAACAGAAGATGGGACCAAAGCGAATAGAAAAACTATGATCAGACAACAAAGGTAGAAAAAAGTATTTTATTCAGAATTTATTAATTGGAATATGTCAGCTTTTGGAAATGTGTATCTGTGATATTTTTCATGCAAGTTTCAATTTTTCTAGTATTGCTGCATGCTGAGTCTGACTTCTTGAGGTAACTTTCTAGTTCAGTATTTTGCCTTCATATTTTTTTATTTCTAGTTCCTTATGTCATATCTGTTGCCATGTGTTTTTCATGTGTGATCAAGGTACAGTATTCTGCTAGTGTGTAGTATTTGCAGCCCTTTTTGTTTTGTTTTTTATTAGGTTGTGTACTGGTGTTTTAGAGCCCGGTGTAATTATAGTGCTGCCTTTCCACGCATAAGGTTGTAGTTCGTCCTGTCCTTGGAATTAGTGCTGTTATGCTGTTATGGTTTGGTAAGGTTATGAGTGGGTTTTTGCACAAGTTTGTGTATAGTGTTTTGCAGTGGAGAGATTGTGTTTTGGCTTTACTGAGGTGGCACCAAAACATCAGAAAAGGTGTAGAGCCTAAATCATGACACACTACCTCTTGAAGGATCTACATATAGTGCAAGGGCCCGGCAGTAGTGGGGGGGGGGGGGGCCCGCCCAGGGGCAGCCTTGTCCCGGGCCCGGCCCAGTCTCTCGGCGGCCCTGCTGCTCACCAACTGGGTGATGATCATACATGTGACATTCAGTGCAAAAGATTGGATAGCACCCCTCTCACTGCTAGACTTCTGTCTCCATCTTAGTATTTTTGAGTTTTTCATTAATTTAAAACTTGCTAAGGTATTAAGGATATTAGTCTAATATATATAAAAAAAAGTCTTTAGCTTATATGGTATATTGTGTTATTTATTTAGTGTTTTCTTCTTAGAAAGTAATGAACTGTAATTAAAACTCTGTAAGACCACTTCTCCCTTGTTATCCGAATTAGAATAACTGACTATAAATGAAGAATTGTGCTAGGGGTGGGTGGAATTGAAGACTAAACTAGGTCCTGCTGTGCCTTTTAGAGGTTATCTGTTAATGTAGGCTGTGGCAGTAAGTTCAAGCTAACTCAGTAATAAGATTGTCCTTAATAACCTTTGCAAATATTCTGCTTCCTTACTCCTTAATTAACACCTAATTCAGGTCAGTAGCAGTGCTACCTCTCCAGCAGCCAAAGAACAGAAAATAACTGCCTTGTAGAACAAAACTTGAGCCTTGCTACTGTCCTTTTTGTTGTGGTGCTTTGAGCCAGCTTTTGCTGCCCTTCTGCATCAGCCCTTTAAACAGTAGTAAGAGCTTGTTTTTTCTTGCTTTTGTGTGCTCATGTCCCTGCATAACAGCCAGTACTGCCACAGGTTTAAACTCTTAAACAGGAAATACCTGTTCTTGCATTTAAACCTGTAGCATTGCCAGTGGCCATGCAGAGAAGAGAGAACACACTTGTCACTGTGAAAGATAAGTGTTGAGGCAGGCTTTTGATTCCATTGAGATTTTGTGTCCTGAGCCAGCACCTTACCTGGCTCAAAGTAATTTCAAGTCCTGGTGATAGGATGTGTTAATTAGTGTGAGTCCTTTCATGGACTTGTTAAAATTACAAATGAATGGTCTTTAGTATATTTAAAATACTGCAGCCCATTTTATACTTGGCCTAAAATTGCATAATATGCTATGTGCCAATTGAATTGGCTGCCAGTAATTGCCAGGATTCATCTTAAAATATTGTCTTTCATTTTTAAGATGTTATTTTGTACTAGTAAAAAAGCCTCGTTTCTGATGCAAATGAAACGGGAGCTAGCAAGGTTTTCTTCTGTGTGCATGTGGGAGTGTGTGTGTCCCTGCCCTCTGCCCTCTCTCCCTTCCCCTGTGCTGTCTGTCCTCTCTGTCCCCTCCCCCCTCAGAGTCGAGTCCTTCAGTGTTAAGTTTCCTGCTGTGCTGTGTTTATGTTACAGAGATAGTGAGGGCTTCTGCCCTCTCTCTCCTCCCCCCCTCTGAGTCCTTCACTGTTACAGAGAGAGCGATTTGATTTTGTGCTTTGCTGTGTTTTCCTTCACTGTTTGTGTTACAGAGAGAGCGAGGGCGGGGCAGACACTCATGGGGAAACCGGATATCTCTCCCCCTTCACACTTAAGGCTGGAGGCTTCATTTAGAACGTTGGTGGTGCCTTTTATATATAGAGATAATATTCCATGCTGTATTTTATTTTTCTAGAGAAATGTCTTGAATTATAGCTATAATTTTTTCTTTTTCTTTTATTTTATTGCACAACACCCAAAACATTTTTTTTTTTATAGAGGATGATTTATAAATCAAAGTAATACTGCAGGAAAGAAGACAGGGAAATTACAACAAAGAAGTTGTGTCATATGGGAAGAAAATAGCAGTAATAATACTAAGAAGGACCATACATAGGCGTTGACATAGGCATAATGACTGGGGAGCATGAAGTTCCCTTTTATATAAGTACGAACCCACCCCAGAGTTTTATATATCCCTTAACATAACCCCACTTGGAGCTTGGTCAAACCTACAGAGAGACATGCAACTAAGTGAGCCTGTACCACAGTTAAATAATGGCATAACTGGCTGATACTAACAGGGTTTACACCTACATTGTGATATCTTGGCCAGTATTAGGGTTTGATGTTACCCTTGTGTGAGCAGTATCAACTTAAATTTAAATTACATAAACAGAAATGGCAGAAAAGAGGTTCATGAAATGTTCAAAACCAATGCAAAAAGAAAATAAAGACAATTAGAGTCCAATTCTGACTGTCCATTCATAATAGAGAGTGTGTCATTAGCTAGAAAGGGAATAATAAGAAAACAAAATAAAATTGAACCTTTCAATCAGGATTATTGCTAAACTGAAAATAAAACAAATTATGAGTCTGTAATGTCCATAAATAGCAACTGTAGATCTCAAATTAATTCTCTCCTGATCTTGCTTGACAGTATTTGCCGGAGGTTCTAGTTCTGAGATGTTTTCAACAGGTATCAAGGAGTTGCACGACAATATCCTCATGGGTGATAGATCTTTGATGTTTGCACGGGCGTAGAGGTCAGCAACAGCAAGTTCACTAGATCTGGTCGCTGTTGGTTAGTCTTGTCGGGGAAGGAAAAGGTGCCAATTTTCAAGCAGGTCTGAAAGTTCAAAGTGGATGTCCTGAAGTATAAAGAAATCTGGAGATTCAAGAGTCATAAATAGGCTGAAACAGGCAAAGTCTGTTATTCTCAGGAAACTGGGATTTCCAGAATGTATCCCCACTTCTGGCTTGCATAATGTGCAAACAGATTGGTGATAGCTAATAATATATGGTGAAATAACAGTAGAGGCTAAGTATATGGAACAAAAGGGAAGGGTACAAAAAACAACAATAAAAATAAAAATTTGGAGATGATATTGATAGTTCAAGTGATTGATGTATGGAGGGTCAGGAATACATGGTGCACAAAAATAGTCAAAAAGCGCAGGCATTGCGTTGCAATCTATCGCCAGTAGGTATGGAATCTTCACCTGCGATGACTACCATTCACCAAGGGTTGGGCCCTTAGCTGCAGGAGGCCTGCAGGACTTACGAGTTAGATGATTCAGACATATGGACAGAGGAAAAAGATTCTTGCAACTCCAGTACATGGAGTGCTGGTGTCTTTTCCTCATGGACCAGTTGATGCATGTGTCGAAACTCTCGCACCATAAGATCGTGCATCTCACACCGGGTAAAGTTGGGATCTGCGTATTTGTCCTTTAACCTGGCGATTCGTTTCAGGAACGTTGCCCTCAGTTCTGCTGCATTTTGTGGTAGCTCTTCTCCGCTGACAGCTGTCCCCTCAGTGAGGGACGTCAAGGTGATTCCCGTATCCATCTGGGCAAAGGCAAAACTTAAACAGACCAGCAGTGCAACTTATGTGGTTAATTTATTGAAAGAAGTCATAACGTCTTGCGAGAGTCATGGAGAACAAGTGCGTAAATACAAGAATCAGAAAATGAGCAGTACAGGGGGAGAATTCAGACAAGGGAGGGTTAGGAGGCGGGCCGTGGGTATAAATGGGGGTGTGTCAGCAGAGGGGCCAGGGTAAGGGGCAGGGTAAGGAACAAAGCATTGAGAACAAAAATAAAAATTTAGAAAACCACCCTGAAGTGTTTAAGATAAAAATAGGCTTAAAAATAAAAGAATGTACTGGGAAAACTAATGTATAACCAAAAGTTCCAAATCAATGTCTCTCTAAGAGAAGAAATATAAGAAAGGTCAAAATGGATTTGAATCATTAAATGTATAAAAATATTATACACCTGAATTGCAGCAGGGCATATTCAGATTGCAATGCAAGAAAAAGGTACCTTGAAAAAGAAAAATGGAAGGGATAAAAACATTTAAAAGTGCAGACACCCTTGATTTACCTTCACATAGAGTTTAAGTAACCCTTTGCAACCAGTCAAAGAAATAGGAAAAAGCACATTGCTCCAAGACACAACCACAACGTGACAAGAGCTAGTTGAATCAAGGAGAAAACCAAAGACGCGCAGCATAAATTCCAGGACAGCTGCAAGTCATACAAACAGTTTAGAAAAATCAGGCACCAGCGTTTCTAGATTTCACTCTCCTGGAGAGGAGAGAGAATGAAATTGCAACAGTTGTGACTTCCTGTATTAAATAGAAAGGAATCAGGAAGAAGAGCTCATAAATTTTTCCCTATCTGAAAGCTGCACCAACTCTCTTTGTAAGAATAGAATAAAATGATAGAACAAAGGTGGATCTGTGAGCAGTGCAAAGGTCTCCCCTGAATGGCCAGTCCAGGAGAGCATTACACATGCTAATAGTTTTTAAGTACTTCTGATTCCTGTAAATGAGGAATTGGCGAAACTTTCAGATCTTACACACCATAAACAGATTTCAAAAGGCTTTATATTCAAGCAGTTCCGCAGATGCAAACAAAGTCAACACAGAAGTTCATTATAGCATATGAACACATCAAAAATAAGCAATATACAGCTTCATTTAAAAGGGATCCCGTATGGACTTAAATGACATACATAAGTCGGTTAAGGTGTAGAAATAAAAAAACATAAAAGGAGCACCCTCCGGGGATTGCCCATCCCTGCAGCTGATAAGAAATCCCCAGGGAGGCTATGTATAAAGGCAAATAAATAACCTGCTGACTTAGTTAGGCTATTTGTATGGTACCATCAATATACACTTGCAATTTTAACCTTTAAAAGTATAGAATAAAGAACAGGGTTATTAACAGACCTATGTCACATGTAATAGAAACAGAAACATCACGCCAACACACATACATAGAAATGGTTTCTGGATACTAAATGAGGAACTCAATAGCGTGAGTGACTGTGAGCAACAAAATCGTGGGGTCTCGAAAATCAGTTTGGATTAGGGATTTGGCGACATTGTTTTCTAAATTTGTGTTGTGGCGGATGAGGACATGTAGCCGCGTAATGGCCTCATCTGACTCCTTTATCAGGCAGAACGCCTTAGATTTCCTGGAGTACAAATTATCATCATTGGCTAAAAAACCTTCCCACCTTCCTTAATAGTGTGTTTATTTCAAATCTTTAAGCAAACAAAATAACTACTTAGCTTTTAATTGTTAGCTTTTAGCTCGTGTCACTTTGCCAGATCTCATTTCCATAATGCTATTCCACTGTCGACAGTGGCCAAGGTTTCGTGACCTTCTTCAGGGCTTGAGGAGCAAACTGTCAAGGCAAAGTAAAAATCTTATTCAAACTGCAAATACAGTCCAAACTTTTATACAAAACCTACAATATACTTCTGCTTCTCACAGTTTATCGTGGTAACTGGATCCCTACATTTCTAGCACAATATGGCACCCTTCCTTTTAAAACCTGACATCAGATGCCAGCTGGAGCTATCCGCCAATCTGCTTATACTAAGGTGATTTTCAAAAAAAAAAATAACACCATTCTATTCTCGCATTTAAGCCTGCCGGCTCCATTGTTCTTAAGCGAAAAATCCATCTCTGTTCCGCTCGAAGTAAAGTCAATTGCCTTTCTCCTCCTCTTTGTACTGTCTCGATGTTTTGTAGAACTACATAACGCAAAGAGTCAAATTTGTGATTTTCACAATTGCAGTGTTCAGCAAATGAGGACGTGGTTTTTTTGGTGTTTATATTAGTTTTGTGTTCAGTTAAACGTATTGCTAACTTCCTAGATGTTTGTTCAATATAAAGCTTTTGGCAAGGGCATTTAATACAGTATGCAACAAAATCTGATTGACAAAGAGGTATAATTATATCGAAATATTATAACTTTGCCTGTTTGTGGATCAGTAAAAGTAGATGTAACCATCATAATCTTGCACATTTGGCATTTGCCACATGTCAAATATCCCCGTCTTTCTACTGGAGGACCTCGTAAATTCAACGTCCTTAAAGCTGAGTGGCTCAATATTTGCAGTACACATGTTATTAAATCTTTCTCCTCAGTTTCTTTAGTCTTCTGTTGCAGTAAATGTTCCCGGTTGTTATATTTCGTCCTTCTATAAGCAGTTCTTATCACTTGTCTCGGATATTCTCTTTCCAATAAACGTTTTTGTAAATCTTTAGATTTTTCGCTGAAATCATCGTCACCTGAGGAGATACGGCGATATCTTAGGAACTGTGAAAACGGTAAACTATCCCTTAGTTTTTTCGGATGGCAGCTTTTATAGTAAAGGTATTTCGATCTATTTCTTTCCTGAAAATAGTGGTCTCGAATCCATATTCTTCCTTTTTGATTCTAATATCTAGATATAACTTTTCTATCATAGTTGCTGTGAACCGTAAAGCTGGATTGTATTCATTAAGAGCTGATATAAACTTCAGTAAGTCTTCCTTACAACCCCTCTATAAGAAAAAAAGTATCATCAATAAATCTCACCCAGATATCTACATTTCCAAGAAATGGGGAAGTATACACATGAACTTTTTCAAATTGGCTATAGAGGGAGCCATGGTCATACCCATTTCTACTCCAGATTTTTGTTGGAATAACTTCCCATTAAACTGAAAGTAGTTTTCCTTCATGGCCAGAGATATTAATGAAATGATAAATTGAGTTGGGACTTTTAAATCATGTCTAGTACCCAGTATATCGGCCATAACCATTAAAGCCTCATTTTTGTGGTATCACTGTGTGTGGGCTTGTAACATCTAAGGTAACTAGCCACTCGATATCTTGATACTGTATTCTATTATTTAAATGATTCAAAAAATCTGTAGAATCTTTTGTATAAGATCTCGTAACTTCCACTAATGGTCTCAAAAAGGTGTCCACATATTTCGAAAGTGGTTCTAATATCGAGCCTCTACTGGATACGATAGGGCGTCCAGGTGGATGGTCCAAAGTTTTATAGACCTTAGGTAGTGTATAAAACACTGGGATCTGAGGATTCTTTGTGTTCAAGAAAGCAAATGCCTTTTGTGTCAGAAATCCTTTCGAGAAACCTTCACCTGTGATTCTATAGATCTGTTCTTTCAATGAGTCTGTCAGATCTCATATTGGAATATGAAGATAAGCTCTTCATATTCCAAGAGATTCTATAACTGTCGATCAATCTCCATCTCATGTGCTGACCTGTCTTGAAGTACAATAGAGCCCCCTTTATCCGTTCTAATCTCATTGTTTTTCTGCAAGGCTTTAATCACAAATGTTTTCTTCTCTGGTGCAGTTAACATATATTTTTTTTATTTGATATCTCCACAGTTTCAATTTCCTTCAGCACCAATTGTTTAAAAATTAGAATTGCGGGGTCAGGGGGACAAGGTGGAATCCATTTCAATTTCAGCATGACTCTAGATATGTCTGTATTCTGTAATTCTTTATCATGAAAAAAAGATTTAATCTGCAAAAGACATACATTTTTTTTTTCAAATCAATCCTTAACTGGAAAGCATCATAAAGGATGGTAGGACAAAAGAAAGTCCCTTTAACAGTACTCTATATTCATTAGTAGTGAGTGAGTATTTGGACAGGTTGATTAGAACTGAGTCCTTCATTGTTGTGATCGAGTGTATGGACGGTTCAGTCTAATTGTCAAATTGGTTCGATCTTGTCTGCCGCCTCGTCTCTCGACAAGACCTCTGGGGAGGCGCAGAGCAGAGGTGAACCAGACACTGAATCCAGACAGGATACCAGACATGGCAAATAGAGCACGCTCAAAACAAGGTGAAACAAGAGCCTAGCTAAAGCGAAAACCAAGAACAAAGGAATGACTCATATGGGCTGCAAGGCCGAATTGGAACCCACCCATAACAGAGTCCAAGCATACGGGCCACAAGGCCGAACTGGAACCCACTCATACCAGAGGGATGGGAAAAGAAACAGAATGGAATCTCTTGAACAAGTACTACTCAAGCAGTGCACACACTGCACTAATCAGAGCCACAAACAAGGGGTCAAAAGACCCTACACACAGGTACAAAGAAACTGAAGGGGAAAGGACAACCCCACTCAGACTCACATGGTAGAAACAACAAGAAAGGTAACAGGGAAAACCACACAGGGAGGTAGCTCAGGGTTGTGCTTAGAACCACAGCTATAAACAGAAGTCAAGTCAAACAGAAATCACACAGAGAGGTAGCTCAGGGCTGAGCTAGTAGTCCCAGCTAAATGGAAGAGCTGCCTACTTGTGCCACGTAGAGAGTCAGCTCAAGGTTGAGCTAGCAGTCACAGCTAAACAGAAGAACCACCCACTCAAACAGAAACCAAACAGAGAGGATGCTTAGGGCTGTGCTAGTAGACATAGCTAAACAAAAGAACAGCCCATTCGTGGCACACAGAGAGACCGCTCAGGGCTGCACTAGTAGTCACTTCTAAACAGTAGAGCAACTCACTCAAACACAAACAGAACCAGTCAGAGAGGAAGCTCAGGGTTGTGCTAGTAGACACAGCTAAATGAAAGAACAGCCCACTCATGCTACACAGAGAGACAACTCAGTGCTGCACTAGAGCAACCCACTCAAATTCAAACAGAAACCTCACAGAGAGGACTCAAACAAATGCACACAGGGAAAACTCAGAACAAGGCCACACAAAGGAACGCTCATGGCTGTGCCACACAGCACTCAAGGATAAGGGGAAGCCACTCATATGAACACTTTAGGTTGTGCCATACAGCACTCAGGGAAAAGGGAAGCCCCTCATAAGAATACACAAGGCTGTGTCACACAGCACTCAAGGATAAAGTGAAACCACTCAAAAGAATACACAAGGCTGTGCCACACGGATCTCAAGGATAAAGGGAAGCCACTCATAAGAATACACAAAGCTGTGCCACACAGCTCTCAAGGATAAAGGGAAGCCACTCATAGGAATACACAAGGCCGTGCCACATGGCACTCAAGGGTAAAGGGAAGCCCCTCATAAGAAAACACAAGGCTGTGCCACACAGCACTCAAGGATAAAGGGAAGCCACTCATAAGAATATACAAGGCTGTGGCACATGGCTCTCAAGGATAAAGGGAAGCCACTCATAGGAATACACAAGGCTGTGCCACACGGCACTCAAGGATAAAGGGAAACCACTCATAGGAATACACAAGGCAGTTCCACAGAGTCGAATAACAGACACTAGAGACAAAGGGAAAAGAAAGCAAACAGGGAAAGCTGCCTTTACATACACAAATCAGATAAGGAGCAATGCTCAGAAGACAAACACAACAGACAAAGAGTTAAACAGGCTAAAGGGAGGGGCTGCTTCTAATACACAAGTCAGAAAGAAGCAGGGCTCACAAGAGTACACTAACAAACACTGCAGACAAAGGGTTAAAGCAAACAAAAGGAAAAACAAATAAAGAATGTTCTTACCAGAACTCAGCCAGCACACACAGCTGGGTAGGAAAAGGGAAGGCAGTTGGAGAGAGAGCAGACACAGATGCACGGAAGTAAAGTAATCAAGGAAAGAAGCTGGCAACAACCGGCTGTCCGAACAGTGAAAGGTAACAAGGGAAACCACACAGGGAAACAAAACAGACTATGCTGGAGAGCCTAGTTAACAGGAAAGTAATCCATTCAGGTTCAAACCAGAACCACACACACAGGGAAACAGAACAGGGCTTTCCTTGGAAGCAGTGGCGTACCAAGGGGGGGGGGGGGGGCGGTCCACCCCGGGTGCACGCCGCTGGGGGGTGCCGTGGCGTGCCTGTCGGCTGCGAGTTCGCTACACTAAATTCTCTCGTTCGCTGCAGCTCCCTCCCTCTGCCCCAGAACAGGTTACTTCCTGTTCCGGGGCAGAGGGAGGGAGCTGCAGCGAACGAGGGAATTTAGCATAGCGAACTCGCAGCCGACAGGCGCGCGCTGCGGCACCCCCCCCCCCCCCCCAGCGGTGTGCACCGGGGGATTGTCATTTCGCCAGGGGGGAGGGTGCTGCACCCGGGGGGGGGAACGCATCGGCGATCCGCCCCAGGTGTCGTTGAGGCTAGGAACGCCACTGCTTGGAAGCAAAGATAACAGGCAAGTAATCCATACAGGTTCAAACCAAAACCACACACAGGGCTCAGGGCTGTGCCCAGAGGCACAACTAACAAGAAAACCAGTTCCCTCAGAATCAAACATCAACAAGAAAAGGGAAATAAACCTGTTACAAAGGCAACGCAGGAAGGTTCCCCGGGTCCTTATAAAGGAGTAGGTTGATGATGTCACAAGTAGGAAATGAAGCAGAAGCAGGGGCTTCAGAGACACCAAAGCAAGGCTTGACTAACAGAAAGAACAACAGCAGGAAAAAGGCAGACTGGAGAGGCCGCAGAGCTAGATACATAGAAACAGTAGGTCTGGACATAAGGGCATGGCCACAATCATGACAAAGATTAAAGAAACTGATGAGAAAAATTTAGTAACGTGTATTTTGATTCACGACTGTAGCTTCAAAAATGGCAACAGGAATTAAAAAACATTTGGATATTATCCAAACTATGCCAGCATTTTCAACTTCTCCGCTGTGCCTTTAGCAGGGGAAGAAACCTTAAAGAAATATTGAGCCACTCAACTTTAAGGACATTGAATTTACAAGGTCCTCCAGTAGAAAGACGGGGACATTTGACATGTGGCAAATGCCAAATGTGCAAGATTATGATGGTTACACCTACTTTTATTGATCCACAAACAGGCAAAGTTATAATATTTCAATATAATAATACCTCTTTGTCAATCAGATTTTGTTGTATACTGTATTCAATGCCCTTGCCAAAAGCTTTATGTTGAACTAACATCTAGGAAGTTAGCAATATGTTTAACTGAACACAAAAGTAATATAAACACCAAGAAGACCACGTCCCCATTAGATCTACACTGCAATTGTGAAAATCACGAGTTTGACTCTTTGCTACAAAAGATCGAGAAAATACAAGGAGGAGGAGATAGACAATTGACTTTACTTCAAGCAGAACAGAGATGGATTTTTCGCTTAAAAGAATAATGGAGCCAGCAGGCTTAAATGCGATAATAGAATGGTGTCACTTTTTTTGAAAATCACCTTAGTATGAGCAGACTGGTGGATAGCTCCAGCTGGCATCTGACGTCAGGTTTTAAAAGGAAGGGCACCATATTGTGCTAGTAATGTAAGGATCCAGTTACCACGATAAACTGTGAGAAGCAGAAGAAGTATATTGTAGGTTTTGTATAAAATTTTGGAATGTATTTGCAGTTTGAATAAGATTTTTACTTTGCCTTGACAGTTTGCTCCACGAGCCCTGAAGAAGGTCACGAAACCTTGGCCACTGTCAGCAGTGGAATAGCATTATGGGAATGAGATCCGGCAAAGTGACACAAGCTAAAAGCTAACAATTAAAAGCTCGTTGCTCGTTATTTTGTTTGCTTAAAGATTTGAAATTTACACAGCATTAGGTGGGAAGGTTTTTTAGCCAATGATGATAATTTGTACTCCAGGAAATCTAAGGCATTCTGCCTGATAAAGGAGTCAGATGAGGCTTTTTCCTTCCTTTTTGTAAGAAGTTTAATGTATAAAAAATGTATTAAAAATTTTTGGGATACATATCAATATACTTATTTGGGAGGATTTATGTTGTAGTTGACAAATTTTGTATTATTACCCTCATAGACCACTATTATATAATTTGTAGAGGTTTCTTAAACCAGATATGTCATACTAGGGTGGTGTTCTGCTTCTTAGGCCACGTCTCCATAAAGACGGATCCAAATGAAGACAATAAGAAGCAATATAGGCACTGACAACTCAGATGCAAAGCATTAATAAAGAAGACTCGAAGAGAAACTTGCCACAGAGGCTAAAACTCACAGTAACAACTTTTTAGGTACATCAGAAGCAGAAAAACTGCGAGGGAATCCGTGGGACCGTTAGATCATGAAGGAGGAAAAGGGGCGCTCAAAGAAGGACAAGGTCATAGCAGAGAAACTGAATGAATTCTTTGCTTCAGTCTTTACGGAAGAAGATGTGACCTGCCTGTACCGGAAATGGTTTTCAAGGGTGGTGATGTGGAGGAACTGAAAGAAATCTCGGTGAACCTGGAAGATGTACTGAGCCAAATTGACAAATTAAAGAGTAGCAAATCACTTGGATCGGATGGCAGATATCCAAGGGTACTCAAAGAACTCAAGTGCTGATCTGCTGTTAGTAATATGTAACCTGTCGTGAAAATCGTCCATAGTACCTGAAGATTGGAGGGTGGCCAGTGTGATGCCGATTTTAAAAAAGGTTCTAGGGGTGATCTGCGAAATTACAGACTAGTAAGCCTGATGTCAGTGCTGGGCAAAATAGTGGAAACTATTATAAAGAATAAAATTAAAGAACACATAGACAAACATGGTTTAATGGGACAGAGTCAGCATGGGTTCAGCCAAGGGAAGTCTTGCCTCACCAATTTGCTTCATTTCTTTGAAGGCGTGGATAAAGGTGAGTCGGTTAATGTAGTGTATCTAGATTTTCAGAAAGCTTTCGTTAAAGTTTCTCTTGAGAGACTCCTGAGAAAATTAAAGCGTCATGGGATAGGAGGCAAGGCTGTGGTCTGGATTAGGAATTGG
Organism: Microcaecilia unicolor; assembly: GCF_901765095.1. NCBI lineage: Eukaryota > Metazoa > Chordata > Amphibia > Gymnophiona > Siphonopidae > Microcaecilia > Microcaecilia unicolor. The sequence goes on from NC_044032.1 coordinate 119,069,198, forward strand.
TTATTGGAGAGAAAACAGAGGGTAGGGTTAAGTGGTCATTTCTCTCAAAGGAGGAGGGTGAACAGTGGAGTGCTGCAGGGATCTGTATTGGGACCGGTGCTACTTAACATATTTATAAATGATGGAAATCGGAATGACGAGTGAGGTGATTAAATTTGCAGCTGACACAAAACTATTCAAGGTTGTTAAAACACATGCAAACTGTGAAATACTGCAAGAAGACCTTAGGAATTGGAAGACTGGGCATCCAAATGGCAGATGAAATTTAATGTGGGAAAAATGCAAGGTGATGCACATCGGAAAGAATAATCCGAATCATAGTTACCTGATTCTAGGTCCACCTTGAGGGTCAGCAATCAAGAAAAAGATCTAGGTGTCATTGTAGATTATACGCTGAAATCTTCTGCTCAGTGTGTTGTGGCTGCCAAAAAACCAAACAGGATGCTTGGAATTATTAGGAAAAGGATGGTGAATAAGACCGAAAATACTATAATGCCTTTGGTTCGCTCCATGGTGCAACCACACCGTGAGTCTGGTCGCCATATCTCAAAAAAGATATAGCAGAATTAGAAAAGGTTCAAAGAAGAGCGACCAAAATGATAAAGGAGTTGGAACTCCTCTCATATGAGGAAAGAGAGGTTATGGCTCCTCAGCTTGGAAAAGAGACAGATGAGGGGAGATATGATTGAGGTCTACAAAATCTTGAGTGGTGTAGAAAGAGTAGAAGTAAATCGATGTTTTACTTCTTCCAAAGGTACAAAGACTAGGGGACACTCGAGGAAGTTACATGGAAATACTTTAAAAACTAATAGGAGGAAATATTTTTTCACTCAACGAATAATTAAGCTGTGGAACTCTTTGCCAGAGGATGTGGTAACAGCGGTTAGCGTATCTGTGTTTAAAAAAGGTTTGGACAAATTTCTGGAGGAAAAGTCCATAGTCTGCTATTGAGACAAACATGGAGAAGCAACTGCTTGCCCCGGGATTGGTAGCATGGAATGTTGCTGCTAATTGGGTTTCTGCCAGGTGTTTGTGACCTGGCTTGGCCACTGTTTGGAAAACAGGATACTGGGCTAGATGGACCATTGATCTGACCCAGTATGGCTAATGTTATGTTCTAAAACACCTTAATTCTGTGGAATAAAAAAGAACTGTTATGCCTAACATGAACTTAAACCTGTAAAAATTTCATCTAGCTCTTTATTTTAACCTCAGTAGGGCTGGGAATGTGTTGACAAAGTGCATAATTACGTTTTGTCTGGGCAGATCTGACCTTAGAGGGACATGTCTAACCTCATAGGATTAGATCCATGGCAGAATCAGTTGCCCATTTAACTCTCTCCAGATTCCTCTTTGGAGTTGCTTCCCCACCTCTCTTTTCCCCCTCCCCCTCATGCAAACAGAACTGTTTTATGGAACTGAAGGAAGCTCCATGCTGCTACAGCCCTGGGACTGATGCAAATCAGCAGTTAAAGGCCTTTATACCTTGCCACAAAGACCTAGAAGAATATTGGCCCACTTGTATGACAGGTGAGATGAACTGCTACAGTATCTTCGGAGAACATATGTTTACAGGTAAGCAATTTTATTTTCTCAAGTGATTTTAATGGACAAACTATAACTATAAGCAATGTGAAGGATTCTGTAAGAGAAAATTCTTTCTTGTAAATACTGCAGTCTTGATTTTAATTGGAATAGGAGTTCTCCTGCCACCTTCCCCAGTACTCTCAGTACTCTTTTGTATGGGCTATCTTAAGTATGATTGTCATTCAGAATAATTAGCTTGAGTTTCTGATCTTCAAAGCATGCATGTAAACCAAAATTTGTCATCAGTCTACTTCTTTTTTTTTATTTAAAACTCTCTTATAAAGAAAACATAGAAACACTGCACTGAAAAAATGAACAAATCCTAAGTTGAAAGAACCAAATAGTATTACCTACTGAATTTTATGCAGGGGGCCTATAAGGCTCTATGTTGGACAATAGCCAAACTAGTATTGCTGTCTATTTGTATTATTACACATCTTTTGGTTAAGCATGGGAGGTGTTGGTGCTGCTAGGAACTAAGTGTGGGGATCTTGTATACTCATTTAGCCATGATAGAATAGAAGGGAAGAAGACAAGACAGACTGTGCAGAATAAAAGAAATCTTAGCTGGTGTTTGCTCTTCATGGCTCACAGCTATGCTATTTCTTTGGTATGAACAGAATAGCAAGGGACACAGAATGAACTTGATGATCCTTCTCAGCTATCATCTACTGTGTATGTTAATCGTGTTTTCTTAAAGGATGAAACCTAAGTGAGATCTTGTTATCTTTTACTTGGTTAGGTATCTTCAGTATGTGGGGATTTGGAAAAGCAAGCAAGCAACCGAGTCAAACGGTTAAAAAGATGCAAGACAATGTTGTTCAAAGTTCTGTAGAGCTTATTGGTGATTTGATCGGACACTCATCAGCTGTACAGGTAAAATTATTACAGGAGATGTAAACATTCATCTGTTTTATTTTCATTAGTTATGATGATTTTTTCAGTAGATTTCATTCTTGAAATAACACCCATGGTGGCGATCATTATCATGATATATTGCTCAAGCCAATATATTGCTCAGTAGGATAGATGAATGGTCTGTTGCTAGTTTTGGCTAATCTGTACAGCTTTAAAAAAAAAAAAAGCTGCCAAGTTTTTTTAGCTGTTGTTTATATTGGAAAGACTTACTGATCTTTGAAGGAAAAAAGGACTTACATTGAAAACCCCTGATGCAGGCGCTTTTTTCCAAATTCTTCAGTCACAAAAGTGCTGACAACGGATGCATCCCTCCTGGGGTGGGGAGCTCATGTAGATGGGCTTCATACTCAAGGGGCTTGGTCCTTTTAGGGAAATGATCTTCAGATCAACCTCCTGGAACTGCGAGCAATTTGCAACGCTCTAAAGGCTTTCAGAGATCGGCTGTCAAACCAAACCATTTTAATTCAGACAATCAGGTTGCTATGTATTACACCAACAAGCAGGGGAGCACTGGATCTCGCCTTCTGTGTCAGGAAGCCGTTGAGATGTGGCTTTGGGTGCGCCGTCATGGCATGTTTCTACAAGCCACTTATCTGGCAAGCGTAAATAACAGTCTGGCCGACAGACTGAGCAGGATAATGCAACCTAATGAGTGGTCACTGAACATGGGAGTAATCCGCAAGATCTTCCGAACGTGGGGCACCCCCCTCGGTGGATCTTTTTGCCACTCAGATCAATCACAAGGTCCTTCAGTTCTGTTCCAGGTTTCAGGCCCACGACAGAGTAGCGTCAGATGCCTTTCTCCTACATTGGGGAACAGGCCTTCTGTATGCATATCCTCCCATACCTCTAGTAGGGAAGACTTTGCTGAAACTCAAGCAAGACCGCGGAACCATGATTCTGATTGTGCCCTCTTGGCCCCGTCAGATTTGGTTTCCTCTTCTTCTGGAGTTGTCCTCCAAGAAACTGTGGAGATTGGAGTGTTTTCCGACCCTCATCACCCAGAACGAGGGATTGCTTCTACATCCCAACCTCCAATCTCTGGCTTTCACGGCCTGGATGTTGAGAGCTTAAAAATTGCCTCTTTAGATCTTTCAGAGGGTGTCTCCCGAGTCTTGAGTGCTTCCAGGAAAGATTCCACGAGTTATTCTTTCAAATGGAGGAGGTTTGCCGTCTGGTGTGACAGCAAGGCCCTGGATCCTTTTTCTTGTCCTACAAGGTCCCTGCTTGAATACCTTCTACACTTATCAGAGTCTGGTCTTAAGACCAACTCCGTAAGAGTTCACCTTAATGTGATTAGTGCTTATCATCGCCGTGTAGAGGGTAAGCCTATCTCTGGACAGCCTTTAGTAGCTCGCTTCATGAGAGGTTTGCTTTTTGTCAAAGCCCCCAGTTAAACCTCCACCAGTGTCATAGGATCTCAACGTCGTTCTCACCCAGCTGATGAAAGCTCCTTTTGACCCACTGAATTCTTGCCATCTGAAGTACTTGACCTGGAAGGTCATTTTCTTGGTGGCTGTTACTTCAGCTCGTAAGGTCAGTGAGCTTTAGGCCTTAGTATTGCATGCACCTTTATATTAAGTTTCATCACAACAGAATAGTCCTCCGCACTCACCCTAAGTTCCAGCCAAAGGTGGTGTCGGAGTTCCATCTGAACCAGTCAATTGTCTTGCCAATATTTTTCCCCATCCTCATACCCGCCCTGGCGAAAGCAGTTTGCATACCTTGGACTGCAAGAGAGCATTGGCTTTTTACATGGAGCTGACAAAGCCCTTCAGACAGTCCGCCCAGTTGTTTGTTTCTTTTGACCCCAACAGGAGGGGAGTCGCCATCGGAAAACGTACAATCTCCAATTGGCTAGCAGATTGCATTTCCTTCACTTATGCCCAGGCTGGGTTGACTTTAGAGGGCCATGTCATGGTTCATAATGTAAGAGAGCCATGGCTGCGTCAGTGGCTCTCTTAAAGTCAGCCTCCATTGAAGAGATTTGCAAGGCTGCAACGTGGTCATCAGTCCACACATTCACATCTCACTACTGCCTTCAGCAGAATATCCGACGGGACAGTCGATTTGGGCAGTCGGTCCTGCAGAATCTGTTTGGGGTTTAGAATCCAACTCCACCCCCCTAGACCCATTTTTCTGTTCTGTTCCAGGCTGCACTCTAAGTTAGTTGTTTATGGTTTCAGGTCAATCTATGTTATGTCCTCGCCGTTGCAAGGCCAAATTGACCAATGTTCATTGTTTTATGTGAGCCTGGGTGCTAGGGATACCCCACATGTGAGAACAAGCAGCCTGCTTGTCCTTGGAGAAAGCAAAGATACTTACCTGTAGCAGGTATTCTCCGAGGACAGCTTGCTGCTTGTTCTCACAAACCCGCCCACCTCTCTTTTGGAGTTGTTGTTTGTTTGTTTATATGCTTTTTGATTAAACTGAGGAGGCACGCTCACACGACAGGCAGGAAGTCATGTGCGGTGCACGCTGCACGCACGCCAGAAGACTCTAGCAAAACTTTTTAATTTTGCTGGTGAAAATTTGCCGTTTCTTGGGCTGATGCGGATGTCGACCCACATGTGAGAACAATCAGCCTGCTGCCCTCGGAGAATACCTGCTAGAGGTAAGTATCTTCGCTTTATTGCCTCGAGCTATAGGGCAACGTCTCTTCACGGTTGCCTGGCCTGCTGTTTCCCGTCTGCATAGGCAGCCTTCAGCTTGTGCCTGCACTTGCAGGGGTGTTTGCTGCCCTTTGCTGCGTTTACTCCAGGTACTGGATTGTGGTGTTCATTGTTTTGGTAGCTGCTGCTCTATGCTGCTTTGACTTTTTGTTTTTTTTTCTCTTTCCTGAGGCATGGCCATTTTTCTCATCTCTGATGCAGGAGCAGTTGGCAACCTGTGTCTGTATGAACATCTAGTGGTGCGCTGCTGCAGACAGCCACCTTCAGTGCATGTCTGTCATCCTGGCATGGCCTCCCTAAGGCGGTGTTCCCAGGGAGCCTTAGACTCCTGGTTGTCAGCCTTCATCTCCCGCATTCATAGATTTTGACTTCAGCATATGGCAGCATTTCCACTCCGCAGCTCTCTGCACCTTTAGCTACCTTGGGGCCATTCTGGCATGGGTGATTGTTGTTCAGATTATTTAGCACTTTCACTGTTGGCCTTCGGGCTGCTGTAGCCTTGCAGCTTGGAGTAGGTGCTGGATGGAATGCTCTCTGGGTGCCTGAAAGGTTGCAGCCTTCTGTTTTTTTGCTGTTGATCATCGGAAGACAGTTTGTGGCCTCATCACTGGCCTCTTCGTGTTTGCTGTTCCGGGGCCCTCCTGTTGGGGGCTGCACAGACTGCCTGGCCTCACTATCCACTGCATACTGTTATGTTCTTGCTGTCATGCGTGCCCTGTCTCTGCTGGGCAGGTGACGTGGTTATGTCTTTTTGCTTCTACTGTTAGCAGCTTCATCTGTGTTGAACTGCAGCAATTCCTATGACTTATCACCTTTGCTTCATAGTGACAGTCTCATCTCAATGCATGGTTACAGCTGCATGGCCAGCTCGTGGTTCTATGGTATCGGCAAAATTCGGCTCTTTCATGTTTGTTGAGCTTCTTCCATTGGTACATGTGGAGTGCGGCTCTATCACTGTCTGTACAGCACAGTTTCTCCTTTACACGTGTTGCTCTGCTTGGTATTTGGCTGTGAAGCACAGTTCTAACTACACTGGTAGTCATATTGCCATATCTAGTGTGTTCCATGTGTGCTTCACTGGTCCTAGTCTCGTTTGATTCCATCTCAGGATGCCGTTCCCAGTTTTCTCTCTCTCAGTTGGAATGGCTTCATGTCTGAATGGGGAGCAAACACCACCTTTTTGTATATGTGGAATGCAGTCCTGACTCAGAAATGACCTGGGCAACAATAACAAGTTTGAAACACAGAAAGCGTTCCAGAAGCTTGGGGAGGGACTCAAGTCTTTGGTTCAAACTGCAGCTTTTTGTGAAGTTATTTCTATATATGGGAATGGTGAGGAAAGATAAAGTAAAACAGAGGAGTTCAATAAGTGATTTGAGACGTGGTGTAAAGAAGGTTTTAGGTACATAGGAGGATGGGGACAGTACATGGAAAAATAAGAGGTTGTACTGTAATGATGAGCTACACGTGGAGGAGTAGCCTAGTGGTTAGTGCAGCAAACTTTGATCCTGGGGAACTGGTTCGATTTCCTCTGCAGCTCCTTGTGACTGTGGGCAAGTCACTTAACCCTCCATTGCCCCAGGTACAAATAAGTACCTGTATATACTATGTAAACCGCTTTGAATGCAATTAAAAAAAAAAACTCCACAGAAAGTTGGTATATCAAGTCCCATTCCCTTTCATCTTTCTGTGACAGGAAAAAGGATCCTTAGGGAGAAATTCAGACAGTACATTTCTAGACATTAAAACTAGAGGGTGGGAGTGACAAAAGGAAGCATGAATTGAATTGAAAGGAATTCAGAAAGTCACCCCCAGGAAAAACATGGTAATGTTAATATAGAAAACATCTAAATTAACTTAACACATGGAAAGCAATGAGCACAAATGCTCATAGTCTAAGTCAAAAGGTTCAAGATTTCAAGCCCTGATGTTTGAGGAAGACTTGGATATTGTTGTTGCTACTACTACTACTACTTAGCATTTCCTATTACAGAGACAAGGTTCAGTGATTCCTGTGAATGGGGATGTGACCATACCGAGCTATAATCTTTTTAGGAAGCATAGGGAGGGCCGAAGAGGTGGAGGAGTGGCACTGTATGTGAAAAATAGAGCGGGTAAAACGCAGGGAGCTTGGGGAAATGAAGAAGCTATGTGGATCGTCCTGGAAAGAGAAGATGGAACCTGTATCCACATGCGTGTTATCTACAGACATCTGGCACAAATGGAGAAGCTGGACAAGGATCTGATCGAAGATATCTATAAGCTTGGAATGAAAGGAGAGGTACTGTTGCTGGGAGACTTCAAATTTGCCTGATGTGGATTGGAATGTCCCATCAGCAGAGTCGAAAAGAAGCAGAGAGATTGTTGATGCCTGCCAAACTGCTTTTCTCAGACAAATGGTTAAGGAACCCACGAGGAAAGGGTTGACACTAGATCTAGTACTCACAAATGGAGGAAGTGTTTCCAACATCTGAGTGGGTGCCCACCTAGGCAATAGTGATCATCACACGATATGGTTTGATATAAGAGCAAAAGCGGAGTACAGGCGCACAAAACTCAAAGTACTGGATTTCAGACATGCTGATTTTGGTAAAATACGGAAAAATTTGAAGAAGGGGCTGATGGAATGGGTAGGCATAGGAGAAGTGGAAGGTTCTTTCAGTCAAGAAAGAGGGTGCAAAATAAGACCAAGACTCCATGGTATGACCTCACCTTGAATATTGCATTCAATTCTGGTCACCGTATCTCAAAAAATATATATAGCAGAATTAGAAAAGGTTCAAACAAAGAAGAGTGACCAAAATGATAAGAGGATAGAACTCCTCCCATATGAAAGAGGGTAGGGCTCTTCAACTTGAAAAAGAGATGGCTCAGGGGGGATATGATTGAGTTCTACAAAATCCTGAGTGGTATAGAATGGGTAAAAGTGAATCGATTTTTCACTCTTTCAAAAAGTACAAAGGCCAGGGGACACTCAAAGAAATTACATGGAAATAGCATATAGGAGGAAATATTTTTTCACTCAACAAATAGTTAAGTTCTGGAACTCTTTGCCGGAGGATGTGGTAACAGCAGTTAGCATATCTGTGTCTAAAAAAGGTTTGGACAAATTCATAGTGTATTATTGGGGGGAAGGGGGGAAACCACAGCTTGCCCTGGGATTGGTAACATGGAATGTTGCTACTAATTAGGTTTCTGGCAGGTACTTGTGACCTGAATTGGTCACTGTTGGAAGCAAGATATTGAGCTAGATGAACCATCGGTCTAACCCAGTATGGCTATTCTTATGAAATGAGTATGAGGAAATTTAATGATGGTGATGAGCATGGTAGGCTCTCAGAGGGACAGGCAAGTGATGGATGAGAGAATATTTTGGGAGTACAGGAGCAGTACATAGGATAGAAGACAATGGTTGGTGAGCTGGAAAGTGTAGATAGTAAATTTGATGGTTGTAAAGATTTGTGGTGGGGAAGAAGATTGAGAAGGGGTAAGCAATATGAAGAGCAGTGAGACCATTATTCATATTATTATCCTTTAAATTTAATGCATTTTAATTTCACTAAAGGGGTCTTTTATTAAGGCTTGCTAGTGTTTTTATCTCTTGCTAAAAATGAGCTGACAAACGCTGAGACGCCCATTATAGGTGTCTCAGTGTTTAGTGCAAGCTAAAAATGCTAGTGCATCCTTAGTAAAAGCCCCCTAAATCTTGCAGCCCCCATTTTGTTAATAATACTACACAGGGTTCTTCTAGATATATCTGTAGAGATGCTTTTATCGCCAATGAGTTTTGGATTAGAAGTACTGGACAGAAGTTAAAATATGTTTTAAGAACAATTTTTTCTGACAGCTGATGTATTTCTGCTTTTTTATTTTTCAGATGTTCCTTTATTTTCCAGGGCATGGGCTAGTAACCTGCTCTGCAGACCATCTCATTATTTTGTGGAAAGATGGAGAGAGAGAATCCAGGCTACGCAGTTTAAACCTATTTGAAAAATTAGAGGAAAATGGTTACCTGCTGCCAAGATTCTAACTTAGTTCCTGAAGAAAGATTTTTATTCTTTGTATATATGTATTTGTGAAATATGTTCCTTGGGAAAACTTTGAGCATTGTTTTAAATTTTACAAAATATAATTGACAGTAAATAAAATATGCTTTCAAATGTTGGGCTTTTTTGTGCTTTTCCTGTTAACTTTTTTATTATTAAAGAATCTGTTTATTAGAAAGTTTAAAAATTCAGAAACCACAAGAACATAACCATGCAGTCAGTACAAAGAGTCCAAAACAGCCCTCCCCCCAATATACAAAACTAACACTGCAAAAATGACCAAAGCGTTTAAGATCTGTACTCTGAGAAACCTGAACGTGCCCAAAATAAGGAGAAAAAAACCCCTCCCCTCTTTTCTCTCTTTGAGCTGTCTCCCAGCCCACCCGTAAGGGGTTTAACACTTTGCTTTATATGAAATAGAGTACAAATATGGTTCCTATTTGGCTAGAAAATATTTTTGACTCTTCAGATGGTGTTTGCATCGTAAGATTGCCACAACATCAAAGCACGCAGCTTATTTCTGCAATATGATAATGTAGGTGGCATATCCAGCACCCAGTGGTTTAAGACATATTTCTTCACTACTATAAAAGCCTTACTCAAAAAAGCTGTGCTCACCCTGTGACTGAGCCCTGAAAAGGGAACAGACATTGAAAACAATCTCCTCCAGGGTAATTTAATACTAATAATGGTGTATTCTATGTATCGCATAGAAATTTAAGCCTATTCTATATAATTTAGGTGTACTCTAGAGAATATGCCTAGGCATAATTTTTTAATGTGTGGAATTTTCAGTCGCCATATACAGAATCTAGCTCTTAATGTAGTTAACATGAAGAAACAGGCTACCATACAACAGTATTAATGGGTTTTGTGGCAATTTGCTACTTTCTGCACATCCTATATAATAATTCTCACCTCCAACATTCTGAGGCTGCCTGAAACCATTGTTTCCGCTGGAGGTGGTGCCCCTCATGTAGTAGATAATAGTGACGTCACACAACCCACACCAGATTGGCCAGTAGAAGGGAGAGGGGTGGAGCCACGATACAGGGAGCAGCGAATCAGCACAACACTGGGAATGCACAGCAACAGGAACAGAAGCCTCTCTCACACAGTTACTCTCACAGTTCCTCTCTCAAACATACACACTCAGAGGAACAACTTGCTAGCGCCCGTTTCCTTTCAAACAGAAACGGGCCTTTTTTTACTAGTTAAACCATATGCTACTGAAATTTGTGGTTGGGGGTATGACAGGCTGAGAGCATTAGCATGGAAGCATTAGCCAGTTAATGTTACACTTACTATGTGCTAACTGGCAAATGCACAGTTAATTTAGGACCACTTAGCATCTCCTATTCAAGACATGATAACAGCACATTGGTCCCACACGTTAACAGCAATATTAACGCATGGTGAAAATATGAAAACATTGAGAACACCCCTTAATGATGCAGCACTATTTTTGGCCTTGATATGCATTAAAATCTTGCGTTATAGCGCATTAATCCCAAAACTTAACACACTTTAGTAAAAGGGCCCCTTTGTGTTTTACTCGAGACAGGTTTGCTCTTTCAGTATTAATTTTAGTCTTCAAACAGGCTGTATTTCTTCTTTACCAGTTAAAGCATTTTTCTCCTTGCAAGAAAAAATTGATACACTTTCTTTTATGTATGAAATATTGTACTAAGGCATGTTTTTTGTAAACATAAAATTTTAATAAATAAAGAACATAACTAATTGTAAGCCTTAATACAAAGATCCTAGTTTAAGAAGTAGTTCAATCAGTATTAAAATATATTGGTTGAAAATAAACCATATATACATATAACATAGTTAAGTGAAACACTCTATACATGAAAAGTTATACATAGCACTATTACAATTATTTCCTCTTTGGCAGATGGGCAAAATAGAGGTTTTGTAACATCATGAAAGCATTAATTCTTGCAATGTAGTTTATATGTTTGGGCACAGTCTTTAGTGCTAGATTCATCATCAACATTCAAGATCCAGCTAGCCAAAACACATGAAATCCAATACAATGAATTATATTTAATCGAATGAAGAAAAAAAACAAAAATGGCAGCAGCTAATATAAAAAAGAATAGATTTTAGTTTTTCTTTTTTTACACACAACAGCAGTGCTGTATACAGACACCTCAGAAAACATCTGTTGTATGTATGAGGAAGGTTCTAGTTTGTTACTTGGTACAAAATGTAGAAAAATGGTTGGCACATGTAGATACTTGCTATAAACTGACATCATCAGTAAAGTCCTTTATTAACCTGGCTAATGAGCCAGCACAAAAGGGAGTGGTAGGTGTTTAAAGTCCTTTATTTGTACCAAAGCACATTCTATTATGCTTGAAATGTAGTCTGAGGAAACAGTGTTGGGGGGGGGGGGGGGGGGCACTGGTTCAAATGAACAGAAATAGTTGGATGGTCCTCACAATAGACAGAAATTTCTTACATTTCAAGTTTCATTTTTTATACACAAAGCTGTGGTAAAATGAGATGTACAAAAATATGCATTTGTGCTTTGAAGGCTCATTAGCATACATATTTTAAAACTGTAATGAAAGAATTCCAATTGTAGTAACTTTCTAACATATTTACAAATTATACAATAACTTTTTATATTATTTAATCAAAAGGAACTGGCACTGTGTGTGTGTATATATATATATATATATATATATATATATATATATATATACATACACATCCATACATATATATACACACACATACATGGAGCTTGCGTACATTTCTCTGCATGGAACTTTTTTATACACAGCAAGTGAACAAAACGCATTTTAAACTTGTGACCTTTTCTAAGAAAACAATGCATGGGTTAATAGGAAATTCCTTATATTTTTTAATAGAAAAATCAAATTAGCTTTAATAAAAACTTGATTTATCATATAGTTTATTTAAATGTTTGCAGAATAAACATCCTGGTCCTGATGGCTTTATGTAGTACCTCGGAAAGTTGTAACTGGATTACAGAACTTAAATATTTTTCTCTACACTCCACACCTGAATATATTACTCCATATCGTACATTTATTTAGGGACAGAACTACATTATATTTGTTCTTCATAATGTAGCAGTCTAACATTTTATTTAGACTCTTTGGATCCCTTTTACTAAAGATTAGAATGAGCTAACAGACAGTTGCATGCGATAAGTGCTACATGGCCCATAGGTATAAAACAGGATGCATAGCATTTAGTGCATGGTAAGCTTTAGTAGAGGGGTCCCTTTAATTACTGTAGAATGCTACATGTTAAAGAAGTGTAGCCAGGTTTTGTTGTCAGGAGGAGCAGACCTTTTTTTACAATAGGCACTGGTGCGAGGCTGAAGGGTTAATCCACATAGGTGCTATTTCATTCAAAACCCATTTGGGGACATGACTGCTCCCCTTATACCCCCCCCCCCCCCCCAGCTATGCCTCTTTTAAAATGTTCAAGATTTGATATTCAATGGGCAGTAAGTCTTCTCTCTGTAATTTTCCACGACTCTTCCTGAAGCTTTCATCTTTTCTTTTTAAGGATTTTCCATCATCTTTTGTTTACAAAGGTTTTAATATAATGGAGATTTACATATCAAAATATGAGGGAAAGAATTACCAAATATAAAATTAATGTTTAATATCCTTGGGGAAATTATTCTAAGGTAATTAATTCATTTTGTTGTTAGTGATGAACAAATTACACACTTGTGTAAAAGCTATTTTCAGTCTTTTCAAGGTGGATGTAGTCAGTAACTAAAGCACATTGGTCATGAGGTCTGACAAGTAAATGTAAAATAAATATTTTAAGTATGTCTTAAAAGCTCTTTCTCTGCTACAGAATAATTTGCTTTGAGAAGCATATATTCATCCTGATTATATACTGCAGTGAAAGAAAACCACAAGCATTTTAGAGCACGGGCTACTGGAAGAGAGAAACTAGACATCTCCTTCTTGCCATATGCTTGTGTTTGATCTATTTTCCAGGGGGGAGAAAATCGCTGATCCCCCTTATACAGTATCTGCTTGGTAAGTCATTCACAGTGTGTTTGGTAAGTTGAGAGGTGATTTTTTTTCTCTTCCTTTTAGGTAATCTTGGATGGGAGCCTGAGACTCTTGCACTTCATTTCGTCTAATGCTTTCCAGTACTTGTAGTTATCTGCCAAATGTTGCATCAGATTAGGCAGATGTGCAAATGCTACGAGAGAGAAGAAAACAGTTTCCTAAAATGTAGCATACACCAGCACAGTTTCTAAAAAACAGTTTTCAAAATAGAATAGAATATTTAAGGGTCCTTAAATATTAAAACTAGCAAAAACTGACCTGAGGATATTTTCTGCACACTAAAGCAATTTTTTACTGCAGCTGTAAAATGGCCTCCTTTCTATTTTTGTATTAATGGCCTTGCACTAATGTAAACAAATGATCAAAAAGGCCAAAAAATATTAAAGATTAAATACAGCAGATAGAGATTAATAAAGAGCATCAGAAACAACTGCTGTTATAATAATTCAAAAGCAATTCACACAAGAAGGTAACTTCAGACCATCAGAGATGGTACTTCCCAGCTCAGTTAGTTGTTTAATGAAAATCTCTACCTTTTCTCGTCAGTCCATTTTTTTATACACATATTTGTACTTATCTGAATTAGTGGTTTCAGGGGACTTAAAAGTAAGTCTCGGGGGGGGGGGGGGGGGGAGAATATGCTGACGTGTTTCGCTTAAAGCTTTCTCAAGGCAAGCCCCTTTTAGTTTCAGACTACTCAAGTCTTCACCCCTTACACCAACCTATACAAACCATTAGGCCACTCCTCCATTCAGAGAGCTTGTTGATTTTATTGGCTTATGAGATTGGGAACTACAAGGTCAAAAGGTTCTTCGTGAACCTAAGGTTGCTCCAGCTGTCTGAGAGTTCCTTGGCTACACAGTGTAGTTGGAAGGCATGGGGGTGGAGGGGGTAAGAAAACTGATGGACATGGGTGTAGTACAGGGAAAATTATTGCTCGGTCGATAGCATTACCTAGATGACTAAGCTGCTAGATTTTTTGGTAAATGAACAGTTACAAGTTTTTTTGAAATCACACCTGAGGTGTCCCATGCGAGTTATGGGTTTAGTGCATTCTAATCCCGCAAAAAAAAACATATTTTTTGGCGCCAGAGGGTATGTCTGGAGGCAGAGTGTAGGCGTGCCCATGCTAAATGGGTAGGGCGGGCACATTCCCACGCACTACCTGATTAGCTTGAGAGCCCTTATAGCCTCCAAAATAGGTGGCAGCAAGAGCTCCTGGTGGTAATGGACATTCATTATGAGGAAATTAGCTCATGGCCATTACAAAAATAACAAAAAAAGGCCATTTTACTGCCATACTAATAGTGGCTGGAGTGCATGGGAAACCCATGTGCTAATCGCAGCGCTGGCCACTTTTTAGTGAGGCTTAGTAAAAGGATCCTATAATGTTTTACTACATAACCAACATGGTTTTAGACCTAGACAGTACCAAAACATTGCTTTTAATTCTTAAGTCTAAGGTCAAATACTTTTTGAATAAGGGACAACAGGTTGTCTTCTACAATTCGATATATCTGCAGTGTTTGATGCAATAAACCATTCTTTGCTCCTGCTCAAATTAAGTGAATTAGGAATAACCGAGACAGTGTTATGTTGGTTTGAAAATTTTTTGAGAAATAGGACATATTGTGTAAGGGGAAGGCATACATACAGGCTTATTTTCGAAAGAGAAGGGCTCCCATCTTTTAACACAAATCGGGAGATGAGCATCCTTCTCTCAGGGTCGCCCAAATCGGCATAATCAAAAGCCGATTTTGGGCGTCCCCAACTGCTTCCCCTTGCGGGGATGACCAAAGTTCCCGGGGGTGTGTCGGAGGCGTAGCGAAGGCGGGACTGGGGCGTACCTAACAGGATGGGCGTCCTCGAGCGATAGTGGAAAAAAGAAGGGCGTCCCTGATGAGCACTTGGGCAACTTTACTTGGTCCATTTTTTCTTATGACCTAGCTTCAAAAAGGTGCCCGAACTGACCAGATGACCACCGGAGGGAATCGCGGATGAGCTCCCCTGACTCCCCCAGTGGTCACTAACCCCCTCCCACCCTGAAAAAAAAACAACGTTAAAAACTTTGCCAGCCTGAAATGTCATACTCAGGTCCATCGCACCAGTATGCAGGTCCCTGGGGGGGGGGGGGAGGTATGTGTGTGTCAGCGGACGCATAGCGAAGGCCTGACGTCCTGAACTGCCCCCCCCCCCCCCACAGGGATGGCCAAATTTCAAGGGAGTGGAGTGGCCTAGTGGTTAGAGCACTGGTCTTGCAATCCAGAGGTGGCCGGTTCAAATCCCACTGCTGCTGCTTGTGATCCAAAATCCAAATAAATAAAGGGGATGGAGGCATAGCAAAGGCACGGACGTCCTCACAGAAACATCATATTTTGGACGTCCTCAACTGTTGTCGCAGAATGGAGGCCATAGCGAAGGACATCCTTCACCCATACTCTTAAAAAAAAAAAAGAAGACGTCCCTGACGAGCACTTGGACGTTTTCACCTGGACTTGTGTTTTTCTAAGGTTGTAGATGGCTATTATACATACAGCTTGTCTGCATGTA
Source organism: Microcaecilia unicolor (assembly GCF_901765095.1). Taxonomy (NCBI): domain Eukaryota; kingdom Metazoa; phylum Chordata; class Amphibia; order Gymnophiona; family Siphonopidae; genus Microcaecilia; species Microcaecilia unicolor. The sequence goes on from NC_044032.1 coordinate 119,085,053, forward strand.
TGAAGCCGTCTTTGGCATGCGCAGAGCAGCCACACATAATGCTTGGCTGCTCTGCACTGGCTTCCCCCTCCTTAGGAAGGAAATCGTGTGCAAATGAGCTAACAGTGAGCAGCTCATTTGCATGCAATTTCCTTCATGCATGCCCGTTCCTTTCCGAATCGCTAAAGGATTGGTAAGGGAAGGGCTTTTTCCGTTCAGTTAGTGCATCTGGCTGAAGGTAAGGGAGCTATGCACCTGGGAGCAATTGTGAAGTCCACTGCAGTGCCCCCTAGGGTGCCCAGTTGGTGTCCTAGCATGACAGGGGGACCAGTGCACTACGAAAGCTGGCTCCTTCCACAACCAAATGGCTTGATTTGGTCGTTTCTGAGATGGCGTCCTCGCTTTCCTTTATCGCTGAAAATCAGAAACGACCAAGGTCCTGGGGACGACCATCTCTAAAGGTCGACCTAAATTTGCTGATTTGGGCGTCCATGGACCGTATTATCGAAACGAAAGATGGACGCCCATCTTGTTCGATAATACAGGTTTCCCCGTCCCTTGCTGGAGGCCGTCCCAGGAACACTTGGGCGTCCCTTTCGATTATGCCCCTCATAGTCATCGTGCTGGAATCCTAGCTGTGGGGTACTGCAGGGTTCACCACTTTCCTCACTTTTGTTTAATATATATGTTACTTGTTACTTTTCTTTTAGATGCAGAAATTACTGTCGTATCTTACACAGATGACATTTTTCTTATGCCCAGTTTTAGAAAAGTATGAAGATACCTTAATATCTATAAAATACTATATTTCATCTATAGATAAATGGGCATCCTGAACATTTTTAAAATTAAATAAGCAAAAAAAAAAAAAACCAAAATCATTTGGAGATTTTGATAGTGTGCTATGTAAAGAGCTGGTGCTGACTTCAGGAGAAAGAATAAAGATAGATGATCACTCAAAGTACTGGGGAATATTCTAGATTCGAATTTGACTTTTGATAAATAAATTAACACTTTTAAGTAAAACATTTCCTTTAAGATCGCAAGCATGCCAAAAAGCACAAGGAGCTTTCAAGAATAGGAGTGTGCTTTGGATTGCCTCTTCTACATTTTCTTTAAGCACAGGCAACTTCGAGCAATTAGATCTTCACTACATTTATGAAATTTCAGGATTCTGATACATGCAATTCTTCTCCCACAATTGGATTACTGCAATTCATTGTACTGCAATATTTCAACTAAATTGCAGAAAACAACTACTACAAAATACAGCTGAAAAATTGATTTTCAGTAGAGGACGATTTGATACTATAACTCCATTTATGAAGATTTTCACTAGTTGCCGGTCCAACAGTGTATTAGATTTAAAACAGCCTGTTAATCTTCACTCTACGGTCAGAATTCAGAGGGCCTTGTGGAATTACTTACAATTCTGTCTTCTGGACGTACCACCTGTTTTTTTCGTACTTTATGAATAGGTTATCCTACTCTTAAAGATGTACATTTAAAGTATTTCTATGAGCATTTCAAGGGGCAAGAACCTGGAATGTGCTTCCTTGAAAAATGTTTGCCATCTTATTTATCTTTTAGAAAAGCTTTGAAAATATTTTTATTTGAATAATAATTTGGAATTGATTTGTTAAATGTATATTCTTTAAGTATATATCCCTTAACTGAAAAGGTTCTACAAATCCTTATAGGAATGTAGGTGGTATATAAAACATTCAATAAGAATAGGAAAGGAATATGCTAAACCAGAGTGCAGTGATGCCAAGGGTGGCCCATACAGAAGAGTAATATGTACCACCCCAATAAGTGAAATTGAAGGGCAATGAGGGGCCAGATGCACTAAACTTAACGAACCATTAACAAGCAAGTAGTAAACCCTGGCATGCACTAAAGACTTTTTTCCGACGACGGTAGCCGCTAATGAAAACAGAACGCAGATAAGCAAATTGTGTAGAAACCCTATTGTAATGAGATTATTATTATTTATTGCATTTGTACCCCACATTATCCCACCTTTTTGCAGGCTCAATGTGGCTTACAGAGTAAGGTTATGATAAAGACAGTACATGATTTAAATACAGTTGATCATAAGCTGAGGTGAAAGAGGAATTTAGACGGGCGGATGTTGGATCGGTTGTGTGAGAAGTGTTTTAGGAGTGTTTGGGTGGTTTGGGATGATTTGTATCATTGAGGGTGACTTTTGTAAGCTTTGTTAAAGAGGTGAGTTTTCAGAGCTTTGCAGAAGCTGGTTAGATTGTTCACTAACCTTTTCCGATTGCCTTAACGCTGGAAAATCTAACGAGAGGTCTGTAACTACTACTACTACTTAACATTTATAAAGCGCTACCAGGGTTACGCAGCGCTGTACAATTTAACACAGAGGACAGTCCCTGCTCGAAGGAGCTTACAATCTAAAGGACAAAAAGTGCAGTCAATCAAACTGGGGCACTCTAGATTTCCTGAATAGATGAATAATGGTTAGTGCCGAAAGGGACATTGAAGAGGTGGGCTTTGAGCAAGGATTTGAAGATGGGCAGGGAGGGGGCTTGGCATATGGGCTCAGGGAGTTTATTCCAAGTATAGAGTGAGGCGAGGCAGAAAGGGCGGAGCCTGGAGTTGGCGGTGGTGGAGAAGGATACTCGTTAAGTATGCGTGTAAGCCAGACAAATAAAAATGCTTTAAAAGAGAAAGACAAGCATAAAACGGAGCAGTGAGAGGAGGCAGAGCAGAAAGAAAAATCACGTTTCTCGAGAATCGGACTGAAAAGCTGCACAGCCACGGCAAGAGAGGACTCAGCAGTTCCCCTTTCACACACTCCCTCCCTCCCTCTGTGTGTGATCAGGATCCAAGAAGAAGGCACAGCCCCACTCCTCCAGGTCTATCTCAGCCAATCACAGCGCACATTATCGGCTACAACATGTAGTGATTGGCTCAAGGACTTCCAGGTCTCAGCTGAGTGAAGCAGTGCCAAAAAGACGATTTGTTATTGCGAGGGGGGGGGGGGGGGGGGGGGGATGACGACCAAAATGGGTGCCCATCCAAAAAAAAAAAACAGTCCATTTTGGCCATCATTCCCCCCTGCAATAATAAAAACGTCTTCTTTGGCAGTACTTCACTCAGCTGAGACCTGGAAGTCCCTGAGCCAATCACAACGCGTTTAGCCGAGCTAATGTGCTGTGATTGGCTGAGATAGATCCGGAGGAGGGAGCTGTGCCTTCTTCTTGGATCCCAATCACATGGAGGGAGGGAGGGAGGAATCCTGTGAAAGGGGAACTGCTGAGCCCTCTCTTGCTGTGGCTGGGGGGGGGGGGGGGGGGGGAGGCTGAGCTGAGCTAAACGCGCTCGTGTTTTTTTTGTTTTGTTTTTTAAAGTGAAGCACGTCCATAAAGGACGTTCTTGGCATACGCAGAGCAGCCAGCATAACGCTTGGGTGCTCTGCGCATGCTCCACGGACCGACTGTTTATCGATGGAATACAGAATGCAAGTGAGCTACAACGAGCAGCTCATTTGCATTCCTATTGCTTGATGCATGCCTTCCCTTACTGATTC
>NC_044032.1:123585880-123610026 GCF_901765095.1 Microcaecilia unicolor
TTCTCGTACAGTTTACATTTAGCTCATTCTCTCCTCTCTCAATCCACTCCCCAAAGCTCTGAATTGAATAAATTATCAACCCCAGTCCAAGTTTAGTTCAATTGACATAACCCGTAAGATTCTACTTTTATGTCCAGAACTCAATTGTTTCCAGCTTCTCTCTTACTTTGGATGTAGGCCGGTCTCTCATCTCTTGGACTTGCCTCGTCTCACATTTCCTGCTGCTCGCTGCCAGCCTTGGAGTTTAGCTCGTGTTGTTGTTGCTAATTCCCCCGGCGGGACTGTTGTGCTCACGAATTCCGCAGCATGCAGTGCTTCCCAAGCCTCTTGTAGCGAGCGCACTCTATTTTACTACCTTTCAGCGCAAAATTCAGGGAGAAGGGAAAACCCCATCGTACTGCTGCTTGTTTTTAAGTAGGACATCCAGTGCAGGCCTCATTTGGCGTCGCTGTTGCAAAGTGTATAGTGAGAGGTCTTGGTACACCAGTATCTTAGCTCCTCCATATTCAAAGTTCTGAGCCCGCCTCGCACTCACCATGACCTGCTCTTTGACTTCAAATTTATGAAAGCGCACTATAATGTCTCGCACCTGCTGTTCTCTTCGGGGCCCCAGTGCTCTGTGCGCTCTATCTAATTCCACCGGCGTGGCCCCCGCCTCATGGCCCAACAGCGTGGCACACATTGTTTGCACTATCACCATTATATCCTCCTCTCGCCTCCTTCTGGAACGCCGCGAAATCTGAGGTTATTGCGGCGTCCTCTGTTCTCCAAGTCATCCAGTTTATAGGCAAGTTCCATATTTTTCTTTTCAAGATCTTGCAGCTGATCAGTATGTTTAGTTAGTGTCTCTGCCTGCTCTTCCAGCTTGAGTTCTGCCTCTTCCACCCTGCCCCCCAATTCGCGAAGATCTGTGCTCAGCGTGTCCATTCGTTCGAGGATTTCCTCCTTCGATTGTTTTATCTCCTCTTGAATGTTAGATAAGAATGTACGCAGTTCGCTCGAGATACCTCTTTTGGGAGGCGGGTTGCGATGTTCGGAGGCAGACAGAGCTGAATCAGAGTTAGATGGAGTGGCCCGTTCCGGCGATTCATTGCGTTTGGCGGTCTTTCCCGCCATGCTTTTTTCGGACCTCTCGCTCTCCTTTTTCCGCGTCGCGGGAGTTTTACTCATTGCAGCTGAGAGTCTAGGGGATCATCCGACAGCCTTTTCCAGCGTTATTGTCGACCGAAGTCCACTTTTTATTACTTTTAAAAGCTTTTTATTGGCGCTGGATGGCGGAGCTTCGGGACTAGGCGGCCATCTTGCCTGGTGACGTCACTTCCTCCCCCAGACGCTTCACATCTACCTGTTCCACTCCACTCATTATTTTATAGACCTCTATCATATCTCCCCTCAGCTGCCTTTTCTCCAAGCTGAAGAGCCCCAGCCGCTTTAGCCTTTCCTCATAGGGAAGTCATCCCATCCCCTTTATCATTTTTGTCACCCTTCTCTGCACCTTTTCTAATTCCACTACATCTTTTTTGAGATGCGGCGACCAGAATTAAACACAATATTCGAGGTGCGGTCGCACCATGGAGTGATACAAAGGAATTACAATGCCCTCATTTTTATTTTCCATTCCTTTCCTAATAATACCTAGCATTCTATTTGCTTTCTTAGCTGCCACAGCACACTGAGCAGAAGGTTTCAATGTATCATCAACGACGACACCTAGATCCCTTTCTTGGTCGGTGACTCCTAACGTGGAACTTTGCATGACGTAGCTATAATTCGGGATCCTCTTTCCCACATGCATCACTTTGCACTTGCTCACATTAAATGTCATCTGCCATTTAGACGCCCAGTCTCCCAGTCTCATAAGGTCCTCTTGTAATTTTTCACAATCCTTCTGCAATTTAATTACTTTGAATAACTTTGTGTCATCAGCAAATTTAATTACCTCACTAGTTACTCCCATCTCTAGGTCATTTATAAATATGTTAAAAAGCAGTGGTCCCAGCACAGACCCCTGGGGAGCCCCACTAACTACCCTTCTCCATTGAGAATACTGACCATTTAACCCTACTCTCTGTTTTTAATCCACAATAGGACACTACCTCCTAACTCATGACTCTCCAATTTCCTCTGGAGTCTTTCATGAGGTACATTGTCAAACGCCTTCTGAAAATCCAGATACACAATATCAACCAGCTTGCCTTTATCCACGTTTGTTCACCCCTTCAAATAAATGTAATAGATTGGTGAGACAAGATTTCCCTTCACTAAATCCATGTTGGCTTTGTCTCATTAATTCATGCTTTTGAATATGCTCTGTAATGTTGTTCTTTATAATAGTCTCTACCATTTTGCCTGGCACCGACGTAAGACTCATCGGTCTATAATTTCCTGGATCTCCCCTGAAACCTTTTTTAAAAATCGGCGTTACATTGGCCACCCTCCAAAATTCCGGTACCACGCCTGATATTAAGGATAAATTACATATTACTAACAATAACTCCACAAGCTCATTTTTCAGTTCTATCAGTACTCTGGGATGAATACCATCTGGTCCAGGAGATTTGCTACTCTTCAATTTGTAGAACTGCCCCATTACATCCTCCAAGCTTATAGAGAATTAATTAAGTTTCTCCAACTCCTTTAAACCCCAATTTTTAAGTTCCCAAGCACAATGCAAATCCCCATTACATCTTCCATGTTATAGAGATTTAAGCAGTTTCTCTGACTCGTCAGCTTAGAATACAGTTTCTGGCAGCAGTACTCTCCTGAATCTTCCTCAGTGAAGCAAAAAATTCATTTAATCTCTCTGCTTTGGCTTTATCTTCCCCAAGTGCCCTTTTTACTCCTTGGTCATCTAGCAGTCCAACTGATTCTTTTGCTAGCTTCTTGCTTTTAATATACCTAAAAAGGTTTTTACTATGTGTTTTTGCTTCCAACGCAGTCTTTTTTTTTTTTCAAAGTTCCTCCTTGCCTTCCTTATCAGCTCTTTCCCCTTTTCTTATTATTATTTTCAGTTGGATCCTTCTTTCATTTTCTGAAGGATTTTCTTTTAGCTCTAATAGTTTCCTTCACCTCACTTTTTAACCATGACGGCTATCGTTAGGCTTCCTTTTTTCTTTTTTAATACATGGAATATAACTGGCCTGGGCTTCCAGGGTGGTATTTTAGAACAGCATCCACACCTGATGTAAATTTTTGACCTTTGCAGATGTTCCTCTAAGTTATTTTTGTTTTGTTTTTTACTGTTCTTTTCATTTTATCATAGTCTCCTTTTTGAAAGTTAAATGCTAACATATTGGATTTCCTGTGTGTTCTTACTCCAGAGCACATATCAAATCTGATCATATTATGGTCACTGTTATCAAGTGACCCCAGCACCATTACCTGGAGGGCAGGGCACAGGAGAATCGCTGGACATGGAGGGGAGGCAAGACTCCTGGGATATGGAGGGGAAGGCAGGGCAGGAGAATCGCTGGACATGGAGGGGACGCCAGAATCGCGGGACACCAAGGGAAGGGCAGTGCAGGAGAATCGCTGGACATAGAGGGGAGGCCAGAATCATGGCACGGAGGGAGGGCAGGGCAGAGAAGAATCGCTGGACATGGAGGGGAGGCCAGAATAGCGGGACACGGAGGGGATGACAGGGCAGAGGAAGATCGCTGGAAATGGAGGGGAGGCCAGAATCGCGGGACATGGGGACGGCAGGGCAGAGGAGAATCGCTGCACATGGAGGAGAGGTCAGAATCGTGGGATACGGAGGGGATGGGAGGGGAGGGAAGAATTGTTGGACATGGAGGGGAGGGCAGGGGAGAGAGGAGAAATCGCTTCGACGGGAGCCTTAAAAACATAATCACCATTACAAGATAGCCTTGCTAGCACCCATTTCATTTGTTTGAGATATGGGCCTTTTTTACAAGTCTGATCATATTATGGTCACTGTTATCAAGTGGCCCCAGCACCATTACCTCCTGCACCAGATAATGCACTCCACTAAGGACTAGGTCTAGAATTTTCCTTCTCTTGTTGGCTCCTGTACAGTGGCGTACCTAGGGTAGTTGACACCCGGGGCCGGTCATTTTTTAACACCCCCCCCCCCCCAAATCCAGTACTAGGCATGCCGAGAATACAAAACACTCAGGACCTATAGAGCAATTCTACCATACCATAAGCAGTCATTTCTACGAGTCACACAAGGAAAAGGAAAGCATCTTAAACACTACAGTGAGCACTAGAACATCAATTCACCTATTGTAAAATGAAACCAGACAGAATAGTACAGATCGTAGATCCTGCACAGTCAATGCCAACTGAAAGCCATGTCTTTTTCACAAACACAGATACACCCTAATCCACTATAGAATAAGTAATCATAAACTTTCTATTTAGACAAAAATTAAACTGAACCCCCAATGCCAGACTCTGCATACAATGCAACACCACAGAAACAGAAACTGTCCCCTAGTACTGTGTAAAATATAAAGACAGCAGATGTAAATTTGAAAAAAACTAACAAGTACCAATCACCACTTTACAAATTAACAAATAGAAATAAAACAAATATAGAAAGTAAAATAATACCATTTTATTGGACTAATACATTTAGCTTTCAGAGGCCAAAACTTCCGTCCTCGGGTCAGTACAGTATAGTGCTGTTACAGTATCCTATCCTGACCTGAGGAAGGGGGTTTTGTTCTCCGAAAGTTAGTCAAAATGTATTAAAATTAGTCCAATAAAAAGATTACCTTATTTACATGTTCTATTATAAACATTTAACATATCTACAATACTTTATCCTAAAGCAAAAAAAATATATAAAAATATTTTATTTACAGTTTGTCGTCTCTGGTTTCTGCTTTCCTCATCTTCTTTTCACCGTCTTCCTTCCATCCAGCATCTGTCTTCACTCTCTCTCTCTCTCTCTCTCTCTGCCATCCAGTGTCAGCCCTCTCTGCCATCCCTTCCATCCACTGCCTGCCCTTTAAATCCACCATTTGCCCTCCCTCTCCCATCCATCCAGGGTCTGCCCTCCCTCTCGCTCCCCTTCCATCTAGGATCTGTCCCCTCTCTCTCTCTGCCCCTTTTTTCAGCCCCCAGTTCCAGCCCCCTTCTCCCTCTGAACACCCCCACCCCAGTCCCCTTCTCCCCTCCCCTTCTCCTGTCTGAGACCCCCACCACAGTCCCCTTCTCTCCCTCCCCTGTCTGAGACCCCCACCCCAGTCCCCTTCTCTCCTCTCTCGAACACCCCCACCCCAGTCCCCTTCTCCCCTCTGAGATCCCCACCCAGTCCCCTTCTCCCCCCCCTGTCTGAGATCCCCACCCCAGTCCCCTTCCCCTCCCCTTTTCCCCTCTGAACACCCCCACCCCAGTCCCCTTCTCCCCTGTCTGAGATCCCCACCCCAGTCCCTTCTCCCCTCGGAGATTCCCACCCCAGTCCCCTTCTCCTCTCCCCCTCCCCTGTCTGAGACCCCAGTCCCCTTTTCCACTCCTCTTTTCCCGTCTGAACACCCACACCCCAGTCCCCTTCTCCCCTGTCTGAGATCCCCACCCCAGTCCCCTTCTCCCCTCTGAGATCCCCACCCCAGTCCCCTTCTCCACTCCCCTTTTCCCCCTGAACACCCCCACCCCAGTCCCCTTCTCCCCTGTCTGAGATCCCCACCCCAGTCCCCTCCCTCTCCCCCTCCCCTGTCTGAGATCCCCACCCCAGTCCCCCTCTCCCCCTCCCCTTCCCCCGTCTGAGACCCCCACCCCAGTCCCCTTCTCCCCCCCCCTTTTCCCCTCTGAACACCCCCCCCCAGTCCCCTTCTCCCCTCCCCTTCTCCCCTCTGAGATCCCCACCCCAGTCCCATTCTCCCCTCCCCTGTCTGAGACCCCCACCCCAGTCCCCTTCTCCCTCTGAACACCCCCACCCTCCCTTTCGCCCCTCTCCTTCCCCACCGGCTAAGCAGCGTCGCAGGCAGCGCCTCGTGCCCTGCTTGTAAAAAAAAAATCAAATCTCCTTCCTTCTCCTCGTCTTGACGTCGACTCGGGCCTTCCAATCAAATTGATTGGAAGGCCCGAGTCGACGTCAAGATGAGGAGAAGAAGGAGGAGATTTTGATTTTTTTTTTTACAAGCAGGGCACGAGGCGCTGCCTGCGACGCTGTTTCGTCGGTTTTTTTTTTAATGTGCGGCGCCGCGGGAACGGCCACGGGAGGCTGCGGGAGCGGAGCACCCCCCACCCTGGCACCCGGGGCGGACCGCCCCCACCGCCCCCCCCTTGGTACGCCACTGCTCCTGTACCAGCTGCTCCATAAAGCAGTCCTTGATTTCATCAAGGAATTTTACCTCCTTAGAATGCCCTGATGTTACGTTTACCCAGTCAATATCGGGGTAATTTAAATCACCCATTATTATTGTGTTCCCCAGTTTGTATGCGTGCCTAATTTCCTTTAACATTTCTGCATCTGTCTGTTCATCCTGGCCATCAGACGGTAGTACACTCCTATCACTATCCTTTCCCCTTTACACATGGAATTTAAATCCACAGTGATTTCAAGAAGTGTTTGTTTCCTGCAGAATTTTCAATCTATTTGATTCAAGGCCCTCCTTAATATGCAATGCTACCCCTCCACCAATTCGATCCACCTTATCACTATGATATAATTTGTACCCTGGTATGACAGTCACACAGGCTATCCTCCTTCCACCAGGTCTCAGAGATGCCTATTATATCTAATTTTTCATTTACTGCAATATATTCTAACTGTCCCGCCTTATTTCTTAGGCTTCTGGAATTTGCATATAGACATTTCAAACTATAATTGGTGTTCCTATTTACATCTTGCTCAGCAGTTGACAGTGATAGTTTGCAATCTGTCTGCTTTTTATTTAAAGACACCTGCAGGCTCATTTTCGAAAGAGAAGGACATCCAAAGTGACATAAATCGGCACTTGGACATCCATCTCACAGAAATGTCCAAATCGGTATAATGGAAACCGCATTTTGGACGTCTTTCTCAGAAGTCCATCGGAAGGACATCCAAATCTCAAGGGGGCATATCGGGGGCGTATTCAAGGCGAGACTTGGGCGTTCCTAAGACTTGGACATCTTTGAGCCATAATGGAAAAGGAAAATGTCCAGCACTAGGACACTTTGAGCTAGACCTGTTTTCTTATGAATAAGGCATAAAAAGGTGCCCCAAATGACCAGATGACCTCCCCTTACTCCCCCAGTGGTCACTAACCCCCTCCCACCCCCAAAAATTGTGTTGAAAACATTACTTCCAGCCTCAGATGTCATACTCAGGTCCATGACAGCATGCAGATCCCTGGAGTAGTTTAGTGCACTTCAGGCAGGTGGACCCAGGCCCATACCCCCTACCTGTTACACTTGTGCAGGAAACTGTGAGCCCTCCAAAACCCACCAGAAACCCACTGTACCCACATACAGGTGCCCCCTTCAAACGTAAGGGCTATGGTAGTGGTTACAGTTGGGGATAGTGGGTTTTGGGGGGGGTTGGGGGACTCAGCACACAAGGTAAGGGAGCTGTGTACCTGGGAGCATTTTATTAAGTCCACTGCAGTGCTCCCTAGGGTGCCCGATTACTGTCCTGGCATGTCAGGGGACCAGTCTACTAAAATGCTGACTCCTCCCACGCCCCAATGGCTTGACTTGGACGTTTTAGACTTGGATGCCTTTTTGTCGAAAATGGCCAAAAATCAAAGACGTCCAAATCGCAGGACGGCCATGGTATTTTTGAACACAAAAGATGGACGTCCATCTTTTTGAAAAATGACCTTCTCCCCACTTCAGAATTTGGACGTCTTTGTAAAACGTCCAAATTCTGACTTAGACATTTCTTTCTAAAATGCCCCTCCTGGTCTACTATGGTCTCTACTGCAACCTCACTATTGGGATAACCTATTTTCCCTGTTTTGTTGATATCTTTGAAAGGTACCTTGTTCCAAACCATGCACTTTGAACAACTGTCAGCCTTTCCCCAGTTTCTAGTTTAAAAGCTACTTTAGCCTCAAGAGAACAGACTTGTTCTAAGAGCTAGGAGCTGTTTGCATCAAGCACTCACTAACGGGAGATAATCAAAAGACTGGATAGCACTCCTCTTGCTGCTGGACTGAAATCTGCATCTTAGTATTATAGAGCTGTTAAAACTTCTTAAATTACTAAGAATATCAGATAATATAAAGAGCCTTAAGATTATAAGGTATAATATGTAATTTTTAGAGTTTGCTTCTCAGAAACTAATTAAATATAATGAAAACTCCTCTTGTTGTCCTAATTAGAATAATTGACTATACATAAATAGTTGAGCTAGGGGTGGGTGGGAGCTGGAGATGGGTAGATGGGAATGAAGACTGAACTAGGTCTGCTGTGCCTGCAAGAGTCTATCCATTAATGCTGTAGTAGAAAATTCAAGTTTAAAACTATGGAGAAAAGGTATGGAGACTAGTTAATAAAGTTTGCTTTTTTTTATTCTAACTGTGTTTTCAATACCTACATTCCTCTTAAACCCAATCTTTAAGTTACCAAGCACACAGCAAATTGCAGGAAAACTAGAAGACTGAGCAGCCAAATGGCAGATGAAATTAAATGTGGACAAACGCAAAGTGATGCACATTGGGAAGAATAATCCGAATCATAGTTACCTGATGCTGGGGCCCACCTTAGGAGTCAGCACCCAAGAAAAAGATCTAGGTGTCACTGCAGACAACATGCTGAAATCTTCTGCCTAGTGTGCGGTGGTGGCCAAAAAAAGCAAACTGGATGCTATGAATTATTAGGAAAGGAATGCAAAATAATACCAAGAATATATAACGTCTCGTATCGTTCCATGGTAATACCTCACCTTCAGTACTGCATTCAATTCTAGTTGCCATATCTCAAAAAAAATATAGCAGAATTAGAAAAGGTTCAAAGAAGAACAACCAAAATTATAAAGGGGATGGAAGTCCTCCATATGAGGAAAGGCTACAAATGTTAGGTTTGTAAGAGAGGTGACTGAGGGGGGATATGATTGAGGTCTATAAAATCCTGAGTGCTGTAGATCGGATAAAAGTGAATTGAGTTTTCACTCTTTTCTAAAAGTACAAAGACCAGGGGACCTTCAATGAAATTACATGGAAATACTTTTAAAACAAATAGGAGGAAATATCTTTTCACTCAAAGAATAGTTAAGCTCTTGAACTCGCTGCCAGAGGATGTGGTAATAGCAGTTAGCATATCTAGGTTTTAAAAAGGTTTGAATAAGTACCTGGAAGAAAAAGTCCATAGTATGTTATTGAGATGGACATAGGGGAAGCCATTGCTTACCCTGGGATTGGTAGCATGGAATGCTGCTATTAATTGGGTTTCTACCAGGTACTTGTGACTTGGATTGGCCACTGTTGGAAGCAGGTTACTGGGCTAGATGGACCATTGGTCTGACCAGTATGGCTATTCTTATGTTCTTATATACTTGTTGGGGTTGGGCTGGAGGGATGCTTACTTCTTGGGGTGGGGTTGTTAACTTGTTGGGAATGAGGGTGGGAGGGGAGGACATCGCACCTTTTGCAAGCCAGTCTCGAAAGTTATAGAGATTGTTGGCCGATATTCAGTGTCTGCACCAGTATAGATAACTGAGCCTGCATACTGGATTCTCCCCAGCTCTGAACCCTGTACCGCTCCTGATCTGCCCACTTGGGACATGGCTGGTGAGTGCTGATATTCAATGTCACTGTCCAGTTAAATGCTGCTGAATATTTGCAGTTAGGTGGGCACAAACAATTTAATGAACAGGAGACTATCATGCCCATGTAAATCACTTTGAATATTGACCTGTAAGATTGTACTTGAAGCAATGGAGGTTTAAGTGACTTGCCCAATATTACAAGGAGCTGCAGTGGGATTTGAATCAGGCTTCCCTGATTCTAAGTCTACTTTTCTAATGTGTCTCAATAGATATAATTTTAAATAAGTGGGGTATGTGGGAGTCTCTATATACCATCAGCATGCAGATATGTGGAAAAATGTGTTATCTCATGAGATGGAAGTGTGATGCTACCCTCAATATTGATTTTAACTGCTGTATATTAGCTCTGCTGATTCTCAGAAATCCTTATGGCTCTCCTCTTAGAGGTGTTTCATTAATCCTGTTAATGCTATAGTTTTCTATATTTCCTTTTTATAGTTAGGCCTTACTTACCATTTCTCCCCTAACACTGAGGTGATGACCCGTATGTGGTGCCAAAATTTGGTATTGCAGTGGCATTCCTAGGCTGGCTGACACCCGGGGATCGCCGATGCGCCCCCCCCTGGGTGCAGCGCCCCCCCCCCTGGTGAAATTACACCCCCCCCCGGGTGCAGCGCGACACCTCCCCTGTGCATTTTTATCTGCTGGGGGGGTGCCGCGCGCCTGTCGGCTCCGAGTCCGCTCGTTCCTTGCTGCTCCCTCTGCCCCGGAACAGGAAGTAACCTGTTCCGCGCAGAGGGAGCAGCTGAGAGGAATGAGCGGACTCGGCCAACAGGCGCGCGGCACCCCCCCCAGCGGCGTGCACCCGGGATGGACCGCCCCCACCTTGGTACTCCACTGTGGTATTGCTATATTTTGTCACATGAATCTGGGCTTTTCCTCTTTGTAGTGTATAAGTGCTTCAGGAAATATGCAAAATAGGCAGGACAGAGACTGAAGTGTTGTCAGGCATTTTCTTGCCCTAAGTTTCTGCTCAATGTAGTTTCTGGCCAGTCAATATTCAGCCTACTGCTTTTTTCTAGGATAAGCAGCATAAAATGTATTGTACTGTTTTGGGATCTTGCCAGGTACTTGTGACCTGGATTGGCCACTGTTGGAAACAGGATGCTGGGCTTGATGGACCTTCAGTCTGTCCCACTATGGCAATACTTATGTACTTATACACTACAGTCAGCATTTTTGATGTTTCAACATTTTTATTGAAGACATAACAGGAACATTCTTACAATCATGATATCACATCTGTCAAGCAAAAACTATAACACAACCTGTTATTACTGTCTCCAAAAGTTTTTCTTTTCCCCCTTCCTCCCCAATCCCACCCTCCCCCCGTTTTTATTGATACTTCTGCTTTGTATCATCTTAATGTGTTGAGGACCAAACTTCTTCCCCTATGAGACAAAGAATCTACATAAGCACCCCAAATTTTCATAAATGTTTCTTCTTTTTATGAACGTTTGGCTTCTTTAGCTTCCCACGTCATTAACTGGTGGATAAGGTTCCGCCAGTGCCAGTAATCTGGCCCTATATCATTTGTCCAGTTTTGCAAGATACATTTCTTTGCCAGCAATGTTATTTTACGGAAAAAAAATTGTGCAGTCAGCATTTTTTAAAATACTGACCACAGGCAGAATTAGCCCTGGATATTCAATGCCAGGCTAGACCACCAGGTAGGCCTGGGAGGCCCATAGAGGGGAAAAGTGGGGAGGGGTTGAGATTGCCATTACAGGGAGCAAGGGGGCCCAAGGAAAACCTTCAGCCACTTTTTGGAGCTAACCAGGCACCAGCTGATATTCAGACTGGTGCCCATTTAGCTCAGGGGGTAGCCAGACCTCGGAAGGAGGGGGCCCAGAACCTGAGGTGGGGGGGGGCACAGTTTAGCCCGCCTCCCTCAGCCACCGCCGCCGACCCTCCCCCGTCGCCGTCAGGTACCTTTGGGGGTTCCCAATCCCCGCCAGTCGAAGTCGTCTTCAGCGCCGGTGACTCCGGCACCTTCGCTGATGATCTGTTTCTAACTCCTGACATCCTGCATGCACGTCTTGTACGTAGCCCCCTGCAGGACGTGCATGCAGGACGTCAAGAGTCAGAAACAGATCATCAGTGAAGGCGCCAGAGTCAACCGGCACTGAAGAAGACTTCAGCTGGTACCCCACCAGCAAAGGTATGTGGTGGTGGAGGCGACGGGGGAGGGTTGGCGGCGGGGGGGGGGGGGGGTCGGTGACGAGAGAGGGAGTCCCAAATGGTGGCCCCACCTAGCTATGCCCCAATTAGCTCCATGGCTTACATAACTGGTTAGTGGTGTAAATATGCATGTTATCATGCATCAGAAAAGGTTAGCAGTCATGATGCAACCCATGGCTTACATTTGGGCAGGTGTCATAAATTATACTCACACCACTATTTGGCCTACCATGCAGTCTCTGCTCAAGTGTTAGTGTGTGTTTATTTTTTAATTCACTTCTCTTCTGTTCCCCGTAGCTTCCTTTTTGGCTAAAACTACAACTTTGGATAACATATGTCCAGTATCAAAGCTGTAAGCAAATTCATTTGCAAGGGGCTTAAAAAGCCTAGGTTCATGTTTTACCTCATTTCTTTCCATTTTGTATGTCCTGTGGAAATGTGCGCATGGTGCTGTCAGAATTTCATTGAATATATTTTCCTTAACAGATGTCTTTTATATAGATAAAAAACAAATAACGATAGAAATAATACATAAGAACACATCTTACAATATACTCTCATTTCAAGAGGACCATTGATTAGTATGACCTTGCATATAGAGAGTTGCTAAATGACCTTGTTTCAGAGGGAGTCTATAACCAATCCTGACTTTTGTGTTTCGTAACTTTGTATTTACTAATACTTCTCAGCAATTTATGAGCAGAAATAATGTGAAGAACATAAAATTGTAGATAGGATAGTACAGTTGTTAGAATTTTCATGATATGCAAAAACAACAGATTCTACTGCACACACTAATCAGAACTGGAATATTGAACAGTACAGATGACAACTTAGAGGAAAAAGAAAAAAAGTGAATAAAAATGCTACTTTGATTTCCCTAAACATGTATCTATTTAACTTGAGAAAAGGAAAAGTAAGCAAAGAGGTTTACAGATGCAGCAGTAATCATTAGCAATTTTTTTGTTATTTTCTGAATATAAATCAGTACAGTAAACAAGATTTACATTATGCACTGTGACTCTTCAGTACACTGCACTAAAAGGTATACAAACAAATAACTTTCAACAATTCTTCATTATATTCCCAACCCTCCACCCCCAATTCTAGATCTAGGGGTTCTTTTACTAAAGCATGTTAGGCAGTTAATGTACTAAGTAGCGCATGGTAACTGATACCATAGAAGCAGAGTAAATGGTTTTGCGTTATTTCATGTGTTAGGAGGTGGTAACCAGGCATACTCTGCGCTAACCAACAATTGTATAGATAGGGGTGAATTCTATATATGTTGCCCAAAATACGCCAAAAAATACACACGTTGGTGCTCTTCTATAATCTTACTTAAAATTAGGAACAGTTTATAGAATACTAGTAAAAGAGGCCGTTTCAGAGCAAATGAAACGGGCGCTAGCAAGGTTTTCGTCGCCAACACCCCCTCCCTCCCTGGCCAAGTCAACCCCTTCGTTGTTCTGCCATTGCTCTGCCCTCGAGGGCGGGGCCCGGAGCAATTTTGGTGGCTTCACCACCACGAACCTTCGAACCTTTTTGAAGGAAGTCAGGGCTTGGCTTCACTGACGTCAGTGTCCTCAGAACGTGAGGTGAGTTTTATTATAGTAGATGTATTGCGCCCGTTCCCGTGACTAAAATTTAGGCATGCCCATTTATGCCAACTAAAACCTGGTGTAAATGCTTGCGCCTAATTTAGGTGCAGATCAGGCATATTCTAAAACAGTGCACGGAAATTTTAGGAATGCCCACAACCCGACCATCCCCTCCCATTGCCATGCCCCCTTTTGAGATCCACATGTTAGAATTTACGCGCACACTTTAAAGAATGTGCTTAGAAAGCTGTGTGAGTAAATTCTAATTGGTGCCAATTAGTGTAATTGCATGCTAGTGGCCAATGATTGGCGCTGATTGGCTTGTTAACCAATTATATTGCACGCACAATTTGGCCACTGCCAAATTTGTGCGCACCAGGGGCGTAGCCACGGGTGGGCCTGGATGGGCCTGGGCCCACCCACTTTGGGCTCAGGCCCGCCCAGCAACAGTGCACCTCAAAGAAGCCCAAACTTTTCCTTTGCTGCTGCTCACTTCTGTTTTCCCTCCTGAGCCTCCTCCCAGCCACCCGCCGGCACGCCGTAGGTTTAGTTTCCTCCCTGCTCCCTCCCGTCATCGGGCAGCTGTGTGTTAGCTCCGCTACAAAATATGCTTCCTCCGCTGGCCCCGCCTCTTCAGAGAGTTTCGAAGAATCAATGTGAAGCCGGCCGGAAGGAAGCAGTCACGTTACGTAGCGTAGCGGTTCGGCTCCGCTGCACTCAGCTGCTGCAGACGTGCAGAACTGCAGACAGAGCTAGATCGCAGCGCCGCCCGACGAAGGTGGAAGGGGAGTGAGGGGAAAGAACCTGCAGCGCGCAGCGGGTCACCAGTAGCTGGGAGGCGGGAGAGAAGTTGAACAAAACTGCAGCGGTTGGCTAGGGGGGGGGGAAAGAGGGGAAATGTGCAGCATTTCGGGGGGGGGGGAGAGAGGGGAAAATGTGCAGCATGTCAGCGGGGGGGGGGAGGAAGGGAGAGAAAAAATACCTACAGCATGCTGGCAGGTGGCTTGAGGGATCAAGGAGAGAGGGAGAGATAGGAGCACTGTTGGGATGAGGGTAGGGAGTGAGACAGGGTAGTGCTAGTGGGGTGGAGGAATATTGTTTGATGTCGGGGGAGGGATGGAGAGATGCTGCAAGGGGAAAGAGAGGGAGAATTGTTGGACAGGGGTGGGGTGGGATGGGGAGAGGGAGGGAAGGCTGCATAGGAGTGGTAAGAACCAGAGAGAAAAAAAAGTGTTGGACATGGAAATGGAAAAGGAGAGAGATGAGAGGGAAATGTTGAACGGCAGGCAGGGAGAGGAGAAAATTGGACATGAAGGTGGAGGAAAGGAGATGCACAAGCGGGGAAGGGGAGAAAGAGGGAAGATGGATCCAGGGAGAGAATGGACAATGGATGGTAGGGAAAAATGCTGAAAATAGGGGAGGGGAGAGAGATGGGACAGGAAGATGCTGGTGGTGGGATGTAAAAGGTAGGAGATATCAGGCTTTGAGGGTGAGGATGGAGAAAGAGGGAACAGATGCTGGGCTGGAAGGGTGGAGGGACGGAGACACTGGGAATGGTGGAAAGCATAGGGGAGAGGCCCAGGGAGTGGAGATGGCAAGGAAATAATGAAAGAACAGTTATTACAGAGGTAGAAATATGGTAATGGTGTGTAGATTGAAGATGGAAGGGAATGATAGGCTGGGAAGGAGAGAGATGGGGAATGGGAGAGCTAGTGGTGAAAGGAATGTGATAGATATCTGAAAGTAAAAGAAGGAAAAGATTTAGAAAAGGGTGAAATTTGAGTGTACAGAGGCAGAAAAGAAAAAAGAAAGAAAGGAAAGAGCTAAAATGGAAAGATCAATATTTCAGAGGCAGGTGTAGTGGAAATGACAGGAGAAAAAGACAAATGGACAGCCGCTTGAAGAATTAGCAGAAGACAGACAAAAAAGCAGGAAATGGAAATTGGAACCAACATGATGGAAAAATAAAATGTCCACACAATAAAGGTAGAAAAATCACTTTATTTTGAATGTTTTAAATGGAATATGTTAGTTTTGGGAAAGGCATAGTGGATGTCTTTTATGTGCTAAGTAGAGTGGAGGAGTGGCCTAGTGGTTAGGGTGGTAGACTTTGGTCCTGAGGAACTGAGTTCGATTCCCACTTCAAGCACAGGCAGCTCCTTGTGACTCTGGGCAAGTCACTTAACCCTCCATTACCCCATGTAAGCTGCATTGAGCCTGCCATGAGTGGGAAAGTGCGGGGTACAAATGTAACAAAAAGGAAATGCGCTTTTGTTTTGTTTTCTCCGTGTTGCAGTGCATGCTGAGGTTCCCAGTTACTACTACTAAATAGTAGTAGTAGTAGTAGCATGGTTAACAGCAGCCCTGACCCTAGCTGTAGCTAGTGGGAATTCCCAAGCCCTACCAGCTGGGGATCTCTTCCGAAGCTGGCCAGAGCTGCCTTCCACCAAGCTTGGCAGATGGGGGCAGCATCCTGGAGCCACTGACAACTAAGCATGTATGGGGTGCTGCTGGCATCAGTGGCTCGAGGAGTTGCTGCTGCCTGCTGGGCTTGGCGAGAGAGTTCTGGCCATCTCTAGTGGAGGTCCCCAGCTGACAGACATTGGGGATCCTCATCAGCTAAAGTATTTATATTTTGAGTTGGGGAGAGGGGGAGAGAAAAAATTTTGTGCCCACCCACTTTGTGCTCAGGCCCACCCAAAATTGGTTGTCTGGCTACGCCACTGGTGTGCACAACTTTAGGTGCCATAGATAGAATCTGGGGGTTAGCACAGGTCCACTTAGAAAGTGGTTAGTATATCCGCAGTAATTGTGACTAGAGTACTATGAGCTAATGGATATTGTAATGTGGGACCTGCAAAGAACAGGTGCACACAACTCTCAATAGATGCTATGTTAAATTTGCAATTATTGCATGCTAATTTATTATATTAAGGGATTGTGAGACCCCAGGCGAGGGTTAAGGGGTGGCCAGATAAGATCGTAAACATTAAATAAGTGCTTTATTAACTTAAATCTAAGACTTGTTCCTTCACAGGCCTAGAACAAAGGTAAAGTCTCTTATCTTCAGAGAGGGAAAAGATTTAGCATGAGCCCGTGGCCAACAGGGCCCAAAACACACGTCTATGGCCTGTGACTGCCACGCCCTAAATACAGTATGTAGTTTCTCTCTTTCTCTCCTTATATTTCCAGGTCTGGCTCTAGCCAGACCTCAGAACATGGCTCACAAATCTTCAGATAAAAGATTGGCTTACCTCAGTCAGGTCACAGCAGCCAGAAGTGTTCAGTAAAGGTGGCTGGGACTTCAGTTCTTCTTTCCCAGGGCCTCCTTAACTTCAGCCTGGTCCTATCTTAAACTCCTCTAGGTATTGACACCGCCCCTCCTGGCTCACTTCCTCCCAGGGCGGCATCAGTGCTCTTAAGATGGCCCAGGCTAGTTAGAGAGGGAGTTTTCTTAAGGGTGAAGAGCAGTGTTCTATAAACCCCCTCACATACCCTCCCCCCAGCTCAACAGTGCCCAGTAGAAGGCCTGCCATTTCAGGGTTCACCTCCCAGGACAAAAAGTCCACATTAACATGCTCTCGGCTCGCCCGATGTTTCACCTGATAGCTAAAAGGTTTAAGACTGAGAAACCATTCATGATGTATTGTAACCCTGATGAGGTAAGATGATGACTTTTACAATTCGGAGGGAGGGGGCCTGGAACTTGAAGGGAGGGAGGAGGGACGAAGGGAACTTCCAGTGGGTGAAATATTGGGGGTGCTCAAGCACTCATGGAGTCTGCGCCTATGTGTGGAGGACAGCCAGGCATGGAGTTGGGGTGCTGGTTCCCATTAGTTCTCATGATCGTAGCCCTTCCAAGCAATGAGGTATTGGGGTCTTGCTATACTTTCCGATAATCAAGGATTTTCTGGATTTCAAACTCCATGTCAGGGTCAGCATCGATAGGGGTGGGTGCTGGAGGTACCCTGTCTTTCCTTCTCAGCACAAGGGGTTTCAGGAGGAACACGTGAAACATGTTGTGGATTCAAAGATAGTGGGTAACTTCAACTGGTACGTTACTGGACCCACTTGGATGAGATATGGCCCAATAAAGCGGGAGGGCAAATACATGGAGTCGGAATTGAGCAGGGTGTCTCTTCCTATTAGATTGGTTCTTTACCTCTAGGTAGCCCATACATTCATCTTGGCTGGGTGTAAGATCATTTAGAAGTCAAATTGGGAAAAGAACAGTGATCACTAGGCCTTGTGAGTGATAAGTCTTGGGCTTTCTGTAGGTACAGAAGGTTGTTATCTGTGATCACAGTAAATGAATGTTTGGCTCCCTCACGGAGATGGCACCATTCCTCTAGTGCCATCTTAAAGGCCAGCAGCTCCCGATCCCCAATCACATAATTCCTATCAGCATGTGAGAACTTTTTGGAGAAAAAGGCACAAGGTATCAATTTGCCCTTGACGTCTGACTGGGACAAGGTGCCAGCCCCTATGGAAGATACATCGACTTCAATGAAGAAGGGTCTCTCCAGATCAGGGTGACAAAGTATCAGAACTGTCATGAAGGCTTGTTTCAGGAGGTCAAAGGCAGAAATAGCCTCCTCTGGCCTCTTTCTGAGTTAGAGCAGTAAGGGGCACTGCAATAAATGAATAATTCTGAATAAACTGGTGATAATTTGCAAAACCCAGAAACCACTGTAAAACTTGTCACCCCTGGGGGCAAGGCCAGTCATGAATGGCGGAGAGCTTCGCTGGATCCATCTTCAGACCTTGGTCAGAGATAACGTAGCCCAAGAAGGGTAGTTCATTTTGTTCAAAGATACACTTCTCCAATTTGGTGTATACGTGGTTGTTGGTAGGTGCTGCAAGACCTGTTTTACTTTTTCCCGGTGTTGAATAAGCATTTTAGAGAATATCTGAATATCATCTGTAAGATGCCATTCACAAAGCTTTGAAACACAGCAGGAGCACTGGAGAGACTGAATGACATAACCAATATTCGTAGTTGCCATCCCTGGTGTTAACATAGTCCTCCACGCGTCTTCTTCATGAATGCAAATCAAATTGTATGCTCCTCTAAGATCCAGCTTAGTAAAAATGTGAGACCCTTGAAGACAGTCAAACAGCTCGGCTATCAGAAGAAGCAGATATTTTTTTCAACCCACAATATTCAATACAAGAGCATAGGTGTCAACCTTCTTCCCCACAAAGAAAAAACCTGCCCCCAGTTGGAGAAGTAGAGGGACAGATGAAACCCCTCTGAAGGTTTTCTGTGAGTAGGCCAACATAGCTTTAGTCTCAGGGACGGATAGCTGGTAAAACCTTCCCCTGAGAGGCATCTTCCCGTCAAGAGGTCGATTGGACAATCATATTCCCAATGTGGAGGAACCCTCGGCTTGATTTTTTGAGAATACATTGGAATAGGCCCTATAAGCATGGGGTAACCCCAACAGTCCCATCCCACTGGTGGCTATAGGCATGGCTGGAAGCACTGAGTTGAGGCAATGATGTTGGCAAGATGCTCTATAGGCAGGAGCACTCCCTTGTCCCAGTCGATGCCTGTATTATGTTTTCTGAAGCCAGGGGCGTCCTAAAATAATGGGGTTGACGGACATCTGAAGAACGTATAACACAATGGCTTCTCTATGGAGGGCCCTGATTCTCAGGTATATGGCACTGTTTTAGCCTTAATATGCCCCTGTATGTTCCCATATACTGAGGGACCGGTATAGGCTTAGGGAGTTCCCTGGTTGGGATGTTGTAATTCCAGACAAGAACCTCATTGATGAAGCTTCCTCCCGCTCTGGATTTGATTAAGGCCTCTGTGGCAGGTGATGCCTGGTCCAATTCTAGGGAAGCGGGAACCAGGAGTTGAGTGCAGGGAATACATGGGAGCCTAGCTCTGTTTCTCCGGCCAATGCTATGCCCGACAGTTTCCTGGCTTTTAGGCGTATCAGCGAGCATAGTGGCCTTTCTCTCCACAATACAGACACAGATTCTGGGATCTGCGTCGCTGTTTCTCCTGGTCTGAGAGGGAAGATAGGTTTACTTGCATTGTCTCCCTGATGTCAGCAGATGAGGGAGTTTTAGTAGGCATTCTGGGGGCATGCAGAAAACTTGATGCCCAATGGACTGTCTTGTGGAAGGACTGCTGTTCCTGAGCCCATTCTAGAAAACGAATGTCCACCAAAACATAGGTGAATGAGGTAATTCAATGTCGACGGAAAATCTCATCCAGCCAGCTTATCTTTAATCTGGGATGCCAGCCCCTGCCAGAACAAAATGACCAGACTTTTGTTATTCAACTCTAGTTCTGAGGCTAGAGTCCAGAACTGAATCGCATAGTTCCACAATATTTGCAACCCTTGTCTTAGTTTCAGAAGCTCAGAAGCTGTGAATTTTTTCTGGTTCCTCAAAGATCCTCCAGAACTGTTCAAGAAAATCCCTTAAGTTGTTAAGTACCAGGTTGTTCTACTCCCAGAGAGGAGATGCCCGTGTGAGAGCTTGGCCAGACAGAAGGGAAATGATATATGCCACGCGGGCTCTATCAGAAGCGGTCCCATGCCTGAAGCTCAAAGATTATCTGGTTCAGAAACCTCCTACAGGTCTTGCAGTTCAGATGAAGGCAACAAAAATGGTATGGGTTTGCGCCAAAAGCTTTATGAGAAGAGACGACATGAATTATGACACCCTAGAGGAAAGGAGGGACAGAGGAGATGGTACAGACTTTTAAATACTTGAAAAGTATTAATATACAAATATCTTTTTCAGAGACAGAGAAGTGTTAGAATTGGAAGACATGAACTGAGTTTGCAGGATGGTAGACTCAGGAGTAACATCAGGAAATACTTTTTCACAGAGAAAGTGTTGGTTGCCTGGAATACCCCCCTGAGGAAGGTGGTAGGGACAAAAACAATACAGTGAAGCACCAGTAGTTTGCAGCAGACGGGAGGCAAAGACCTTGAAACCACGTACTATCGGTGCACATATTTCAAACCATGTATTGTTGGTGCATACTGTATATTAGCAGTCCGGAGCCTGAGTGTGCTGTTTTTTTTTTTTTTTTAACTCTGTCGCTGTGGCAGACTCTTTCTCTCAATGCTTCTTGGAGTGACTAGCCTGCCTCCAGCTGGGACTTCCACACCTACTGCTGGCTAGCTGCAGCCTAAGGGTGCACCCCCTAGAACCGTGACACGAGTCCCAATTGGGTTTTAGAGGAGGTTACAGTACATAAATAGTAGTGGTGACGCTATCAGCAGAGGTCAGACAGGCAATTAGTGTTGGTAAAAGGATTTCTTTCATAGGTGCCCGGTATCAGAGGCTCGGGATAGCTGCAATCAGACCTGACAAGCTTCGCTGGGGCAGTAGAACACCATGCTTGCATGCAGCATAGTCAGCACAGAAATAGAATTAGATGCTGCAGCCTGACAGCCAGCTCTGGAACTCCTATTGTTCCCCCTCCCTCCAGTTCCAACTCACACACTAACGCTGCCTGCTGCCGCCACGGACAGCAATCTTTAGTCTAGCAATTATAGTTGAGCTGCCTCAGGACTCTGCCTTCCCCATATGACTTGTTCCACCTCCTCTGATGCTGCTTCCTGCTTCCGCGAGGGCGGGTCGGGTCAAAGGAAGAAGGTTGAGTCTCCAAGGCAGGCCTGCTATGATCGGTAGAGTGCAGACTGCAGACCGCAGCAGAAGACATCAAGGGCTCAAGGCAAGTATTTTCACTCCCCCACACAAGAAATAACAATTGAATATCACTAAGATAGCTTAAAAATTATTATAGCTGGTAGAAACTGCAATTATAAACTCGTATTAAATAAATAAATACACTGTATACAATACTGATGGCCAAATGGATATCCTGTTTCCTGATGGGTTCATCTTAACTGTTGTAATATGCCTTGGAAAGCCTGGTGTTCTAAAGATGGAATATACTGAAATTAAATGGAAGTAAAATTAAACTCTCCTTTCATTGGAGCATATGGAATCACATCTTCATCTGTTTTGTAGAAGTTTACATTTTAGATACAGAAATGGATTATTCTGTTTTGAACATGTTTCAGGGCAAAAAACCACTGTGGTTTTATAAGTCAAAATAAAAATACATTTTCATGCAGATTTATTTTGTTTAAACATAACTAAATGGTCTATAAGCCCCAAATGCAGTCCACAGGTTTTCTTACAGTTTGTTCTTGTAATGACTTATACTGTGCCAAAACTGAAAACTCTTTCTATCTGGTCGATAATAAAAGGAGCTCATTGTGAACACTAACCACTCTAAAAGGAAGGAAGTTAAAAACTGGATGTAGGAAGGTGCCCAGGTTTTTTCTTCCTTCCTTCCCATGGGGAAGTCCAGTAAGTTCATAGTGGGAAGGGAAGTGAGAGTCTCCAATTTGGGGCCCACCTAGGACGTTGGTGCACAGAGGCCAGGAAAAGAAGAGGTAGAGGAAAAGGGAAAGGCTAGAAGTGAGGCTTGTTCCCCAAAATCGGAAGTGTGGAGAAGGAGAGTTTCAGCTAAATCCTGGGTTTCAAGGTACCCTTAAAGGAGAAGTAAGGGATCACTCATCTCCAGGAGAACAGAGAAGGGTGAAGCTACTAGCTCTACAGTCCAACATAGGGAAAAGGGCTGAAGTTCAGCAGTGGTAGAACTGCAAGTGTAAAAGACCTGTGAGGACCTGTGTGCACCTAAGCCTTGGGAAAATCCTTCCTGCCTAGTCCAGACAGGTTAAGCAGAGAGGAGAAGCAGAGACCAAGTACAAGGGAGAAAGGATTTGACTGAGTACGTGGAGACACTGAACTGAGGAGTAAAAGTGAAGTAGTAGTGGAAGTCCAGGTGTTTTCTCATGACCTACCTTCTAACAGCTGAATAACACAGAAGTACTGTAAAAGGAGAATAGAGACTACCAGACATCACCTAGAGTAGAAAGGTACTTACTGAGGTAGAGAAGATGTAAAACCTACTCTGTGAAGGATAAAGGAGGTCCCTGGAGCAGTTTTAGTGGGTGCAGTGCACATCAGGCAGGCGGACCCAGGCCCATCCCCCCCCCGTTACACTTGTGGTGGCAAATGTGAACCCTTCAAAACTCACCAGAAACCCACTGTACCCACATCTAGGTGCCCCCCTTCACCCCTTAGGGCTATGGTAGTGGTGTACAGTGGTGGGGAGTGGGTTTTGTGGGACTCAGCACACAAGGTAAGGGAGCTATGCACCTGGGCAATTTCTGAAGTCCACTGCAGTGCCCCCTAGGGTGCCCGGTTGGTGTCCTGGCATGTGAGAGGGACCAGTGCACTACAAGTGCTGGCTCCTCCTAGGACCAAAGGGCTTGCATTTGGTTGTTTCGAGATGGCATCCTCGGTTTCCATTATCGCTGAAAACCGTGGACGACCATCTCTAAGGTTGACCTAAATGTTGAGATTTGGGTGTCCCCGACCGTATTATCGAAAAGAAAGATGGGCACCCATCTTGTTTCGATAATACAGGTTCCCCCCCCTTCGCCGGGACGTCCTGCGAGGACGTCCTCAGGAAAGTTTGGGCGCCCTGTTTGATTATGCCCCCCACGGATTATAAATATTCTGAGCCTGTTTAAAACCTTTTGTCATTACCTTATTTTGTTTTTATGAATTGTATGCCTTATTATATTCTTTGCTCTGCTTTTATATTTTTGCATGCTTGGAGAAGGCACAATATATGGCTATTTTTATACAAATCCTTACTAGCCTCCCTTATCTCTCGGTGTAGGTTGTGTGTCTGAAAAACAACAAAGAGAGTCCAAATCTCTCGCAAAAATACACAGGGAACCAACGAGTCAAGCAGAAGATATCCAGAAGGACCAAAATAATTTATTGGGACCCTAAACGGTCTGTGTTTCGGCCAAAAAGGCCTTCCTATGCTGTATTCGGACAGTCTTAGTGCTCTCTATCCTGAGTTTTGTCCAGATCGTTTTATTCCATAAGTACTTTTGGAAGGATCATCTGTATCTGCCAATTTGAAGACCCCTGAGGAAGGCCTTTTTGGCCAACACGGACCGTGTAGGGTCCCAATAAATTATTTTGGCTTTTAACATCTGTGACTTCAGTCTGGTCCTTCTGAATATCTTCTGCTTGACTTGTTGGTTCCCGGTTGTGTGTCTGGCCAGACTATACAATGGGTATGCAGTCAGCCACTGCGGACTCTTTATCTTTGTACTGTGTACATGGGCAGAGACTAGTGCCACTAGTGGAGATTAATATTTTAGCCACAGACACCAGTTTAGCAGTAGGTGGCAGTTCCATGCACCAAAAACTGTACATGTTCCCAAAACTGAAATATGCATGGCTATTGGCATCAGTGGCTCATGGAGCTGCCATCAACTGCCAAGCTAAACTGCAGAGTTTGGGTGATGTTGGGGGGAGGTCTTCAGCTGGCAGGGCTTGGGGATCCCTGTCTGGAAGATGGAGAGGACATTTCATGCCCACCCACGCTTTCTGTAGGCCCACCCAACGTCTGCCATCAGGCTACACTACTGCCGCACATAAAGTGTGCATCAGTCCCACACACGGGGGGGGGGGGGGGGGGGGGGGGGGGGGGGGGGGGGGGGGGGGGGGGGGGGGGGGGGGGGGGGGGGGGGGGGGGGGGGGGGGGGGGGGGGGGTGGGGGGGGGGGGGGG